>NC_089586.1:104331740-104550838 GCF_019320115.1 Miscanthus floridulus | reverse complement strand
TAAACCTCAGAAAGTAGCAAACCATCTCTGAAAAATCCCAAACTTGGTGTTTCCTTCACACGTGGCACGTGCAAGCCTAAGAATAATTTTAAGACTAATACAACACCGGAATATATATTTCTAATTGCCCAATAAATGTTACACGAATTACATGCATGACAATATTTAAACACACAAAGCCGTACATATTAAAATTAGAACCCAATTAAATTATGACCTTGAAAATCTAGCTAAATAAACATTAATTACTATCGGAATCATTATCGGGATCGATCGAGCCACGCACACTAACATGCCTCTATAGCCATATATGGTAATTGATGTCATGGATTATGTATCCGCTTGTATCGATGAAGTCCAATGCCCGTATGAGTGCACTCTCTCGTGCCTCACAATACCAAAAGAATGGTCGGCCATAGATGTAACCTAGTGAACGACCACTGCCCCTGTTAGTAATCCTTATGCAGTACTGGCGTCCTTCTATAGTGAGCTGGCCGAGGTTTCTATTGCAGAAGTCCCAATCGTACCCGAGTTGCTCCGTAGCTTGGTCTAGAATGGCCCACAAGCCATATGCAACATAGGTAAGGTGTCTTGATAAGTGAGAGTAAAACATAAGAAATGAGACTGAGAGAGTTCGTGGGTGGGTGGGATAGATGTATGTGGCCAGCACTTTGTTTTATATAGGGGGCATGGACATCACTGCCAGTTTGTTGTGAGAGGAAAACATTATATCATGGCTGATAAGGCTTGGCTGAAACCAACATGCATGGAGAGACTAGCTCCTGACCGAGGGCCATTTTATAGGGGCTAGCAGTCATGGTATATTTTTATTTCTAAACTAAAGTTATCGGGGCAGATGGTAGCAGTGTTCCAACTGTTGTGGTCATAGGAGCACTGTTGGCATGTGAGGAGCATCTACACATCACTGTTGGTTTTAGTTTAAAAACCGATAGTGAATTGGGCCTTCTGTGTCGGTTTGAGCAACCGACTGTGATAGAAGATATCACTGCCGGTTTTAAAACCAAAACCGGCAGTGAAGGGCCCTGCCGCCATCTTTTAGTAAAAAAATATAAAAAAGTTTGGCCCGCCTGAGATTCGAGCATGGGTCGCGGGGTCGATAGTGCGCGACCTTAACCGCTGAGTTAGGATAGGGAGTTCGGTTAGAATGGTTTTATTTTTTTTCTTTTATCCTATCGTAATGCACTACTAAATAATAAATGCAAAATCAAAAAAGTTTGGCCCGCCTGAGATTCGAGCATGGGTCTCAGAGTACAGAGTGCGCGGCCTTAACCGTTGAGCTAGGATAGGGAATTCGGTTAGTGTGCTTTTCTTTATTTATTTATTAATAGAAATAATGCAGTTAGTTTATATTCTAAAATAACACAAAAATTTGTGTCTTGATTATTTAATTCTATGATAATTAATTAATGGTCTATAATTATCAAATAATAGTGTTTGTAAACATCATCTTAATATTTGATTACATAGTCAATAATTAAATTGTAGAGATGCGCACAAAATATAAATTAAATATTTAGTGCGAATTACTGATACAACGTCTGCATAATGATTATATAGTTAACAATAATCTAACTATCTTTAGATGCATCAACAATGAGGGCCTCATTATGATCAATTCATACATAAGTAGGTTCGTCACCCTCTTGAAAGATAGGTAGGGGTACGTTCGCCCTGAATGGATGCATTTCCTGATAGGCCCTGTAGTCTTCTTCGTCCGTCACTCCATCGACACCGACAATCGTCCTTTTCTCTTCTAGGACTACTTTTAGCCTTCCTTTTGTCTTGTTGTCCCTTGCATAGAAGACTTGCATAACATCTCTTACAAGGACGAAGGGGTCGTCTCTGTATGCGGCCTTAGTGAGATCAATGGTAGTGAATCCTTCGCTGTCAGTGTTGATTTTCTCGAGCTGGACCCACTGGTAGTGAAAAAGAGTTGTCTTCAACGGACCGTAGGTTGGCTCCCATATCTCCTCTATGAAACCATAGTATGTCGCCTGCATGTTGCCGTTTTCATTGTGAGCATCAAAACGAACACCACAATTTTGGTATGTGCTCTTTCCATCTTGCTTTTTATGTAAAATGTGAATCTATTGATCTCATACCCTTGGTACTTAAGATATGTACTCGAAGGCCCCTTGGCTAAGGCATCCAGTTGATTACCCACTTTATTCCAAGCAAGCGACGTCGCAACCAGCTAACAAATTCCTCCTTATGTTTTTTTATCCAGCCAAGCCTATGACCTGCTCGGATACAGAGTTTGTAGTGATTGCCTGTGCTTGTCAATGTATGGCATCACACCCTTGGCTTGCTGGAGAACAGTGAACTGTGCCTGTCTGAAATAAACAGGGTCGTCTACTATAACAGATTTCTCCCCGATCATTCCTTTGCCACGTAGTCTTCCCTCGTGATGATATTATGGAACTCTGACCCTTTTGATGTCTAGATAATATGTGTAGAACTCAATGGCCTCCTTCGTTGACCATCCTTCAACCATGCCCCCTTCTGGTCTGAATCTGTTCCTAACATACCCCCTGAAAACTTTCATCAATCTTTTAAAAGGGAACATCTGATGTAGGTACACTGGGCCAAGGGCTCTAATTTAGTCAACAAGATGAATGAGCAGATGCAATGAGATATCAAAGTAAGTCAGCGGGAAATGCATCTCAAGCCTAACGAGAGTTTCAGCTATGTCCCGCTGTAGCTGCTCTAGTGTGGACACATCAATGACCTTTTTTGAGATCGCATTGAAGAACAAGCAAAGCTTTATGATTGGGGCACGAACCTTTGGGGGGAGGATACCACGCAGGGTAATAGGGAGTAGCTGAGTCATAATGACATGACAGCCATGGGCCTTCATAGGGCCATAGTTGAACTTGAGTTCTCTCATATTCACCAGCCTCTTCGGGTTCGCACAGTGGCCCGTCGGGACTTTGAGTTCATTGAAGAAAGAAATAAGCACACGGCTTTCTTCCTTCTTCAATGTCAATGACGCAACCGGAAGTTCAAACTGGCCATTCTCTAGCTCCACAGGATGCAGCTCCTTCCTAATTCCCAAGTGTTGCATGTCCAGACGTGTGGCTAGTGAATCCTTTGATGTCCCCTAGGTGTCCATCAAGGTGTTAAGAGTGTTAGCGCACATGTTTTTAGTGATGTGCATGGGATCAAGACAGTGGCGTACACTCAGAAATGGCCAGTAAGGTAGTTTCCAAAAAACCAATTTTTTTCTTCCAAACGCTCCCATCAGGCGCTGCTACTGCATTGTCCCCCTTCCTAAGGACAACCTCCAGTTTGTTAAGTTCTCGAAGTATCGCAGGCCCGTCTCGATATTTTGGAGCTCAACGTTTCTCAATAGTATCGTTGAAATCTTTTATGTTCCTACGGTAAGGGTGATCCTTAGGTAGGAACCTACGGTGTCCCATATAAACTATCTTTGAGTTATTTGGCAGATTTACCGCATCGGTGTCATCCAAGCACTCGACACATCTAGTATAGCCTTTTGTCTTCTCTCCGGACAACGAACCTCGACCTGGCAGGTCGGTGATTGTAGCGATAAGTACTCCCTTGGTCATGACATGTTCCTTTTTGTACTCATCCCAAACATCCGGCACATCCTTTTCAAACATCTCCACTAGTTCATCGATCACTAGTTCCAGAAACACATCGATGTCATTCCCAGGTTGTCTTGGCCCTTGGATCAGTAGTGGCATTTGGATGTACGACCGCTTCATACAGACCCAAGGTGGAAGGTTGTATATACAGAGCGTCACTGGCCAGGTCTTATGATTGCTTCTAACCTGGTCAAAAGGATTCATCCCATCTGTGCTCAAAGCAAACCAAAGGTACCTTATCTCTCCACCGATGTCCTTATAGAACATAGTATTGACAGTCCTCTAGTCCTGCCCATCGGCGGGGTGCCTCATCATTGTATCTTTCTTATGCTCTTCGCCATGCCAGCACAACAGCTTGGCTGACTTTGCACATGCAAACAGCCTATGCACCCGGGGAGCTATAGGGAAATACCAAACGACCTTTACGAGACCTCCTCTGGTCTTGGTATCCTCATCTGATGACCCTTCCTTGTACCATGGAGCTCCACACTTGGGGCACTTGTCCAAATCTTTGTATTTTTCTTCACGGTACAATATGCAATCATTGGAACACGTGTGGATTTTATCAACCTCGAGGCCGATGGGGCAGATCATTTGCTTGGCCAAGTATGTCTTTTTTGGCAACTCATTTTTTTCTATGAGCATTTTCCTTATTATACCTAACAACTGATCGAAGCCTTTATCGCTCAATCCATTTGTCGATTTGAACTCTAACAGCATGATGTCGACTTTCAGTTTACTCATTGAACAATCCCTATACAATGGTGTTTTGCCATCTTGTCTCATTTTCTCTAGCTTTCTCAACTGTCTTTCACTAAGACATCCGGTGTCTACATTACGTAGCAGCTGAGAAATGCCATCGTTATCCTCGATGTTGTCAGCTAGCGTATTCCTAAACACATTATTAGCTATGGGCATAGGTTCCGTGTTGACACCGGGTTCCTCGTCACTATCGTGGTTGGCTACGTCAGGCATGTCCACATCATCATCGTTTTCCAGCAGAACATTCACACTAACCTCGCCATGCATAGTCCATATCATATAGTTTGGCATGAATCCCCTGGTAATCAAGTGCGATCGTATAGACTCAATTTGACGAAAGTTCCTTTGATTCTTGCAATCTTTGTATGGGCAGAAGACAGGGTTCCCATTTACAGCATGGGCTTTGGCATCGGTGATAAACTGGCTGACGCCATGCATGTACCACTTGTCCGTTCGGGACAGATGCATCCACTCTCGATCCATCTCTGCACAAAAAAAATATTGAGACAGTAATTACAAAGAATTAATAAGAAATCGAGCTTCATGAATAACAATTGTAGCTCGAAAGTACCATTTTTGGAAAACATTATTGTACACTAATTATTGGAAAATTGAAATTGGTAGCCCCGGCCCTGTAAATTGAAATCGTAGTAAAAAACAATTATTGCACAATATTGAAGAACAACTATTCTACTCTACTTCTAAGAACTAATTATAGCATCACATACTAACAATGATAATCTTGACCACCATGGAATAATTAGCCACGGATTTAAATGTGTTCATAGACACCAACCATTTGGATGATAGATTCATCATATTTTTGAGCCTTGCACAAATGTCCAATTAGAAAAGTGCTCTCTAGAATGGAGAAAGAACTAGAATGAGAATCAAGCAATGTAGCCATCAAAACGAAGCTAATTAAGCAACTAAATCAAATGAGTGGATGTTTGTTACTAACCTTAAAGCAAAAAGATCAAGCCATTCTTCAAAATTCAAGCGCTAGCTTCATGGTGAAGAGCAGCCGCAACAATGGAAGGAAGGGCCCAAACGCGCGCCTCTGTTCTCGGGATGGAAGAGAGGAGGAAGAAGAGGACGGCTGCATTCTTTTTGTGCTGTAGGCTTATCACCGTCGGTTCTTGGCTAGAACCGACAGTGATAGAGCCCAATCACTGCCGATTTGTGGCTTCAACCGGCAGTGATGAGTGGCCGCCAAAATATTACCGGTTCAAGCCACAAACCGGTAGTGATGTGGTGCTTCACTGCCGGTTTAACCCAGCCCCAATCATTTTCTCATTTTCGAGCTCATAACCGGCAGTGAACGTACATCACTGCCGGTTCTCACAAATCCGGCAGTGATGAGGCCGGCAGTGATGTCCAAATCTAGCGTAGTGAGCATTACTGCTAAATACTATATCCTCCGGTATAATTAACCCAGTTACATATAGTTCAGCAAAAACAAATGTTCGACAGGAACTACACCACCAAGCATGCAGCAATTAATTAGATGATCGATCACATGATTCTACTTGATCTAACCTCTTGGATTAGTAGCAAAGAAGCTCCTTGCTCAGCACGTTCAAACCTGTCTTTACCCTTTATTGCATCATTGCATGGAATGCAGCAACCTTATACTACTCCCATGCATTGTGCAGTGTACACTATAATAACAACCTGCTGTAACGGATTTAGTACACCCATGGATATGCATGCATGCAGGGCAGGCTGCTCAGGACTCGCTCACTATGCGAGCACAAGGTTCTCTTATTGCATCCTGCCTCCAGTGAAGGGTGACGAGGCCGACTTCATCTCGGCCTCCAAGGAGCTCATGTCACCGGCACCGTCTTGGTGCCCCCCTCTCGGCACTGTCATCCCCCTCATGACACCACCGCCACCGACGCCAAGGAAGTCGCGCGTCATCTCAGCGCCACCACGGCCTTGGTGAAACTTCACATCTTGATCGATGTCATACATCCTCGGGTCAATCATGCTGCCGCTGTTGGCGCCGCCAAACATGCCGCCGGCAGCCAGCGAGTTCATCAAGCTCTGCAGGTGCATCTGGCTCTGGTCGAGCATGGGTGCCCGGGAGTGCGTAGCGGAGGGCGCCGACGAGCCCACGAGGCCCCCAAACACGGACACGCAGCCGCCGTGCGCGCTCGCGCTGGAACCCATCTGGGACGCCTTCTGCAGAAGCGCCGTCGCGGACATCTGTGGCAGCATCACGGCCGGATCATTGTCGTACATCCCGCCAGGAGCAACTTGGTGGTCACCACCGGCAAAGTTCCCGCCGCCGCTGAAAAGCATCGCAGCCGATGACTCGGAGCCGCCGCCGCCAGCACCACCTCCTTCGCTGAACTGATCACTTGTCAGGTGTCCCTGGCTTGCATGGCCATGACTGGAAGTACCTGAGCTATTTGCACTGTTTGCGATGTAGCCAAGGTTGAAGAGACCCGGAGCCGACGACGCCGAGGGACCCCCGGCGCCGTTGCCTTGGAGATCCGGTAGGTGCATGAGACCGTGGAACGGCTTGCCCTGCAAGAACCCGTGGGACCCAGTGCCGTCGCCTTCGCCAAACTCCTGCGGCGCGCCCATGAGGAACGCCGACGATGGTGGAGGCGGCAGGGGGCGGAACGCGGAGGCGTTGGACGGCCCCAGAAGATGGTCAAGGCGGCTCGCGGCGCTGGCGCCGCCGAGCCGGAGCAGGTCCTGTTGGTGGCCGTGAGCCTCCGCACCGAGGGTGGATGCGAGGTGGGAACCGACCTGCGAGAGGCTGAGCCCCATGTTAGCCGCGCTGGTGGCGCCGTAGAGGTGGCTGGCGGTGAGGCCTGGAGGCGGCAGCCGGGCGCTCTGCGCGAGGGCGTCACAGAAAGCCCTGTGGGTGATGAAGCTATCCCTCCTGCATGGATGGATGCATGCAATCACGTGTGCATATGCATGCATGTGATTGACAAGTCAGTAACAGTTGGATCACGCGGCAATATATGTGTGTACGGATTGAGTGCTCGTGACGTGCAGAAACCAAATGGAAGTTTGCACGTGAAACGGTTACACGACAAACAGAACGACAGCGTTACAGTGAAAAGCATTGCATGATGACGAGAATAAATTCAGATCTACAGTAAGTTCTTGTACAGTGCCACATAAGCTAAGTATATATTGGCAAGTTACCGAGATGGTTAATTAGTGTTTAGGGGAACATATTTATATGGTGAAATATGGCCCTTACTATAGTGTCAATGATTGCAATTGTCAAGCCAACTATAAAAAATTTTGAGTGTTTAAAAAATATTTGAAATGGGCACACCCATGCAAAAATTTCAAGAGTGAATGACTAATTTTCAAATCATAAACATAAAGTAACACCATGCATGTTTCTTTCATAAAAATAAAATGTCACCATTACACATGGTATTGCTCTTGTTCTTGTCTTGCAAATACGATTGGGTTTTGTTGTTCTTAAGATTTAGTATATGAATTCAATGCAGCATGTGCCCTAGGCGTCGCATGATTTTTGTTGGGAGCGGTAATCCTTGGATTTCCGTTAGCTTTGTACTTTAACAACTCTTCTTTCTCTTAATAAAATACGTACCTCATGGTACAGTCGAGAAAAAAAATTGAACTATATATACGCTATTCATCTGCAAATATATATGAGGATTTATTTTAGGGCCCAAAATTTGAGGGATTTAGACACTCAAAATTTACCATCAGATATTCCCATGTCCTTATAAAAAAAATACAATTCTAGGAATTCTCAAATATATTAATGCTAGGCAAAATGATGTACTCCTTCAGTCTCAAAATAAAATCAATGTTTGGAATCACCCTAAATTAAACTATCTTATCTTTTACCAACTTTACATAAAAGAATAATAACATCTATAGCATCAAATAAGTACATTAATGTATCTAGTGATATTAATTTGGTGCTATAAATATTGGTGCACTTTTATTAAAAAATGATCAAATTTCAAATAGTTTGACTTAGAACAACTTTAGAAATTGGTTTAGTTTGGGAGAGAGAGAGAGAGAGAGTACGTGCCATAAGAGCAAGGCTAATAATACAGCCGGCTTGCTGGCTGTAAGGTTCCTTGCAGCCTTCTCTCAGTCCACTCATACAGTAGTTAGCTCTTTACAGTTAATACATGGCCCACTCGTCTCTCTCACAGACTTTCTTGGTTCTTGTGCCCAAGCCGGCTGTAAGCTTACAGCCCGCTTCCCCTCTCTCTCCTCCCTCTCTCCTCCACCTCAGCATTTAGTCGGCTTACAGCCTGCTATTATACTTGCTCTAAGCGGCGATATAATTAATGTTGCATGACAGCATGAGCTAGTTCCCAAAGAAAGCTAACTCCACCAGATCATGGCCTTAAATGCATGCAATCGGATCTTCATCTTGTATGCATGCATGGTTATTTTATTTTTTTGTCTAGAATGGGCCACACCTTAGCTAGAATTACATTCGAGTACAAAATTCAGAAGCTAGATTTGTATGTTTTTCTACAGAGGGAGTATAAGGTATTCTGCAACACTAGTCATTAAATACTATCCACCCTTATTTCTATAGACAACCCAGAAAACTATGATGGTTTCCATGGTTATCAATTAGGGTGCCAAAGAAGTAAAATAGTGATGGGACGTTGAAATTAAGGAAGAAAGAGGACAAAATAGGAAATTATGTCTACACAGGAACAAAGATGTGAAGCGATGTGATGGGTAGATAATAGGAAAGAGAAGACACATGATTGAACAAAAAAAACTATTTTTTTGAAGAAATCATCCATTGAGAATATGCTTCCTGTAGTGTCCACATGACTTGGAGTAGTTTCTGAGTTGGGATTGCCCAGTTAGAGTTTCATTCCTATTTAATGAGATGCCACATTCCAATTGCCCTGTTCGGCTTATCCCATATCCGGCTTGTTCGGCTTCTTTTTTCAGCTGAAATAGTATTTTTTTTCTCATAACATTTCAGCCAGAACAGTGTTTTTCAGCCAATTTCAGTCAAGATTCAGCAAGCCGAACATGGCCAATACGAGAAAAGAGAGGAGATGTGTTTCATCTAGATGAAACCCATGTAGTGTTTCCAATACTTTGTTTTTGACTTGGGGTAATCCCAATTTCCATATTACCAACAGAAATAGAAGAAGGAACAAACACCTAATTACACGTCTCAGTATTGGAAACTAAGTGAAACTTCATTGAGAGTGTTCTATTTTATAACACCATGCAATGTTTAAATACGTAGGCCTAAGGAACTGTTAAATGAAACTGTATACTATAGGTATTGTTTCATTTGATCACGCCCACACCTCACTCTTGAAAACCTTCAATTAAACCTAGCACTAGGAACGACCTAATCGGCTAATGAATCTCGTGATAAATATTACACAATGTGATTTAAGGGGATACATGAAGAGTTCTTTCATCTCCCTTAAACCATTCTAAAAATCCTAGTGTTCCTTATATATTTGGGAATTGAGGGTCTGAGAGAATATGTGAGATGAACAACATCATTTTCAGATGGTACAACATATATTCGCTAGCCCTTGTCTAGTGATGTATGCTGGCTTCCGTAGCTTCCATTTCACAAATTTTTTTGAGTGAACAGGAGTGGCCAAGGCCCCGGCCTACAGGGATTTAGTCTGTGTTTAGTTCGCGAAATGAAAATTTTTGGATGTCACATCGGATGTTTCGGGGATGTCGGAAGGGGTTTTCGGATACTAATAAAAAAACTAATTACATAGCTCGTCTGGAAACTGCTAGACGAATTTATTAAGCATAATTAATCCATCATTAGCGCATGTTAGTTACTGTAGCACTTATGGCTAATCATGGACTAATTAGTCTTAAAACATTCGTCTCGCGATTTCCAACCAAACTGTGCAATTAGTTTTTTTTGTCTATATTTAATACTTCATGCATGTGCCGCAAGATTCGATGTAATAGTTTAGGGTAAAAATTTTTAGGAACTAAACCAGACCTTATTGCTCTCGGCAGTGCGTTTACTAGTATTTCCAAGTCTTTGCCATTAATTAAATGCTGTTACAAAAGAGGCCGATTGTGTACGATCTGATATAATCTAATCATGTTTGTTGCATTTCTCTCACACGGACACACGATGCCAGCCCGAAATCCCATAAACTCATGTCAATCAAGCTGGAGAAAGCGGAAAAGGCTTAGAGACGTAGCAGGTAGGTTGGCATGCTATACTAGTAGCGGCAACCTTCCAAGCGGAAAAGGCAGAGGGGAAAATTGTACACGTTGACATTAGCGACCGCCTAAACCCTAAATGGGCGAGCAGAGACACCAAAAGACATGAGAAAGCTTCCCAGCGAAACTCACTTCCCAAGAAGCTGAGAAGAGCTCCAAGAAGAAGAAATAAAAAGGTCACAATAGTTTTCTTTTTCCTGCTAGCTTGTAGTTATGGATACATGGACCCAATGTGCCTCCGTCCATTATTAGAACTAAGTAAGCATAAGAGCAAGGTTAATAAATACCGCATGTTGCTAGCTGTTTAGATCTTTGCAGCCTATCTTTCAGCCATCTATATAGTAGTTAGCTTTTTACAGGGGTGGAGCTAGAGCAAGTGAGAGGGGTGTGCGCTTGCATTGTGGGTGCATAGAATTTTATGATATGGGTGCGAGTATGATGAAAATTTGATCATTGTCACTGTTTTTCGATATTTTTGTGGGTGCACCCGCACCCTATACAGTATACATGGATCTGCCCATGGCTCTTTATTATTAATACATGGTCTACTTTCGTCTCTCATGAAGTTTCTTGGTTCTAAGCTGACTACAAACTTACAACCTGTTTCCCTTCTCTCTCCTTTTATCTTTCTTTCACCTCATCATTCAGTCCACCTACAACCTGCTATTATACTATGAACGATGAGGATTCCGTCGTATGTACCCACATACAATGTGCATAGATGTGTTTCCTAAGGAAAAAAAACATCCACACGAAAACAAAGCCTATGTACATACTCTCTACGTTCTAAATTATAAGACATTTTATTTTTTCTAGATATATTGATTTTATTATATATCTAAATATAATATATATTTAAGTGTATAGTAAAAACTATATTTCTAAAAAAGTCTAAACATCTTACGGTTTGGAATGGATGGAGTATATTCCTATCGGCTAGCTAGAGCACCGTTCCCCAAAATTATTGATGCAAGACAGGATATTAGGGCATGTTTAGTTTCCAAAATTTTTTGCACAGTATCCATCACATCGAATCTTGCGGCACATGCATGGAGTACTAAATGTAGATGAAAAAAAACTAATTGCACAGTTGGGTGAGAAATCACGAGACGAAACTTTCGAACCTAATTAGTCCATAATTAGACACTAATTGCCAAATACAAACGAAAGTGCTACGGTAGCCAAAACCCAAAAATTTTTGCATCTAAACGCGCCCTTATTATTGCCCCAATCAATAGATTGCAGCCTCTGTTAATGCATTCCATTTATGCTTGTTTCCGGTTAGATAGATTCATTCCAAACTAGTGAAAGATAGTGGTGACCACCTCTCTCGCTCCAGCTGCAGCCCGGGCGATTCCATCAAATCGGCAATGTGTGCGCGTGAGTGTGCGTGGATCGATCTCTGCCTGCTCCTGAGAGTTTCAGTGCATGTGAACTCTGATGAAGAGATGTGATGACCGATGAGGGCCTGGACACGCATGGATCGGTCAGTAACGTATACACACCCGAGGAAAAGCTGTGACTAAACTGTGAACCTGGCCTGGCTCTCTGACACGACCATCGGATGGCCCTGCTGGCGCCCTGCACGGCATCTAGCTAGCTAGCCGGCCAGCTCATGTGCAAACACGCCAGGCTAGCTATAGCGAGGTAGTTTACATGGCCAGGAGATTGCATGCATGCATCTCTTACTTACTATACAGTATATATGTGGAGATTGTAGCAGTGACCGACTTCTTGGCTTTTTGAGCCACAAAAACTCGCAAGGGATTGACGACGATGGGCCAGCAAGAAAGCTTTGAGACATTCGCATCTAGTAGAGCTAGCTAGTAGTAGGATCGAGAACAAGACAGTGGCCATTTCACGTGCATGCAGTTGCCTGCCTGGCTCTGCCTGCCCTCTCAGCTCCTTTCTCTCTCTTCCACGGGCACAACACAAAAGAAAAGGTTGGTTGGTGCGCACCGAGACAAAAAAAATCCCTAACCCTGAATTACGCGGCACTAAACATTCTTTGCGCATTCACCAAAGCCAAGTTGCGTGCGTGGCATGCACCAGTATCCTTGTACTTTTTATGTCACGGAACGATGGCTCTGTTGTCGCTGAAAAAATAACTTAAAATACTGTTGCGATTGATGTGTTGTGAGAGAAAAATATTATTTCAACTGAAAAACAACTGAAAAACAAGTTGAAAAATCTAGAGAAACGAACAGGACCGATATGCTAGCAGCGTGCTGCGCCCTGCGCTAGCTACAACTAGCTAGCACGGGAGATGTCATGCATGCAATGCAGAAACCAATGCTGATGTGTAGGAGATACGTCCATGGCGCGCCGAACCATGCATGCCATGCTTTTCTTCTTGCACTCAGAAAGACAGGCTTGACTTGATGCATGCATGTACATATATACGCATGCAGGCATGGAAGCAAGAGATCAAGTACACGTAGTCACGCCGCACCGACGACGCAACATTTAGCTACGCCTACGCGTACTACGTACTCCATACAGGCCTAGCTACCTATTAGATCGATGGTGACGACAGGCACGTAGTACGCACGTACAGAGATATATATACAGAAGGAAAAGGAAGGCACGCATGCAATCGGACAGGTATATAGAAATGTGTATACGTACCGCGAGAAGAGTGTGCCGCAGTCGCAGCGGTACTCGCGTGTGCCGCAGACCTTGGAGTGCGCCTTCCAGTCCGACTGCACGGCGTAGCGCTTGGAGCACTTGTCGCACTTCCACTTCTTCTCGCAGTGCTTGCGGCAGAAGTGCTTCTTGATCCCCGTCAGGTCGCCGAGGGCGCGGGCGGGGTCGTGGTGCGCGCACGTCGGCTCCGGGCACAGGTACACGCGCCGCCGCTGCGCCTGCGCCGGGTCCTTCTGCTTCAGCTTCCACGGCAGGTTGTGGCCGCGCCGGTGCAGCTGCAGGTTCTGCTCCCGCTGGAACCCCTTGTTGCACACCTCGCACACGAACCGGTTCGTCGCCAGCAGCGTCTTGGGCGACAGCGCGATCACCTCCGCGTCAGGGTCTGCTGCGTCGTCGTCATATATTATTCATGCACGTATCAGTATCAATATGATGATTCTTGTGTTAAATCCAACAGAGAAATTAGCATCAGATACATAGAGTATATGCATGATCGATCGATGCATTATATATCACAAGCAGAGAGATAGCTAGCTGTGGAATGAACGAATTTGCTTGCCGGCGAGCTAGCTAAGAGCGAGAGAGTAATATTGCAGTGTGGTAAGTAAGTTAGGCATGGCATGCATGCATCGTTAGCCGGCCGCCAATGGGTAGTTGGCGCCACCCAGCTAGCAGTAGTACCGTACTGGAGTAGTAGTGTTGGCCCTGTTGTGGGTTAATATACAACATACACAGCTGGAGAGTATATTTTCCCTTCCTTTTTGTTGGTTTGGTGAGGTATGGACAAAACAAGGCAACGAGGGGCAGAATATTGTCACGAGTCTTTGAGCAGCAAAGGAGCAAAAGGGCATTTGCAGCAAGAGATATAGCGAATGAACAAAGTAATTGACGTAGATCCTGAGTCATGGACTCTATCTGTTTGTATTATATTGATAAGAGAGTGATATGATAGCAAAGGAAGAACGGAGGGAAGAAACAGCTAGCTAGCTCATATGAGTATCGAATCTTGCAAAGATTTTTAAAAAAATCTACGTTTAACTGATAAATATACGCTCATGATTCAGAATTATTATGCCTTCAAATGAATTTAGCTGGGGAATAGATAGAGCAAGTGAAATTGGTGGATTTGGTTGTGCGCTAGCTCACTACTTTTGTCCAGAATTGAAGAGAATTCATTCAGGTGAGGCTACACGCTTTAAATGAAGTACTAGCCAGTAAACATGCATGTGACGACCAGTCCTTTGAATCGAATCGATCAAGATGTGGACAAAAGTGGAAGACACGGGATGACGGGAACACACAAAGATGAAGATCTGCGAAAAATATAGGACCATTTCATGTAGTTTCGAATCCAGCGGAGAACAAACGAGGAACCAAAAATTCCAGAACCAAGAAACCTAGATAAGATTTCCACAGAAAAAACGAAGAAGCTCTCCCTAGATATATATGATGAAAATCGCACCAAACCCGGCCCCATGCATAATTAAGATCCATTCGGAGAAGATGCACGATTGGAATTGGAAAGGGTACTTGCAAGCTCGGATTAATTACCTGGTAGGTTTCTCTTCTTCTTCACTGGCGGCGGTGATGCCCCTGTCGCCTGGCCGGACCCCGCCGCCGACGAAGCGGCGGCGTTGAGCAGTGGCGCAGGAGGCAGCTGATGCTGGTGCTGCTGTGCAAGCAGCCGCTTCATCTGGTCTTGGTGGTCGGCATCCCTAATTCCAAACATAGCTGCCACAGCCGCCGCTGATGAATTGGATGCCATCGCCGCCTCCAGATTTGTCCCTGAGAAACCGGTCAAGAACAAGGGAATCTTTACCCTTTTGGTAGCCCTTGTTTCTGGACTGGACTAGCAGGGCGCGCTGTCGATCTTCTCTATATCCTCTACCTTCACCAAAACAAGCAGCAGTCTCCAATTCAGGCAAGGCAAGAACAAGCCCAAGTTATCCAAGCAAGAATGAAAGACACTGTCACACTACTGGACACCAAGCGAGCAAGCAAGCGCAAGAAGATGTCAGAAAGCTAGCTCTTTTTCCGAAAGCAGGAGCAAAGAATCAAAAGGAAAGCGCAAAAGGAGATCGAATTGAAGGAAGAAGAAGCGCATACCTATCTCATATGTGTGAGCGTGTGGCTGCAAATTGATCTGAAACAACAAACAACCAAGGAATCGACAAGGAGCTGGGGGAGAAACAACAAAGGATTAGGGCTTGTCCAAGATCAACAAAACAACAAAGAGCGCAGGAAATCCAAGACGGTTGCACTGGAAAACAAGCGAGAAAAGGCGACCGAGCAAAAAGCTCGCAAACACCAAAATCCACACGTAGGTATGTAAAAGAACCAAAGTGATCGATCGAAAAAAGGGAGATGCATGGCTTTGCTTCTTGTCTATACCTTCCTCTCCTCCCCCTCTTTCTCGAGTGCTGCCACTACCTGTTGCTTGCTCTTGCTATGGTTCTTGCTGGCCTAGCATAGAACTCATGGCAAAGGAGAAGAAGAAGAAGTGGAGAGGAGGATATGGAGGAGGCTAAGAAGGTTGTTGTCTGATTTTTTTTCGCATCCTTGTCATACTTTTCTCTCTCCTCTCTCCTCTCTCGCTCCTTTCCGTCGTCCTTCTTTCCACACTACTATATGCTGCTGTGCTAGTATATATCAACCATTTTGTTTTGTGTATTTGTTTTTTTTAAGAGAAATCGATATGATGTGTGTAGTCTTTATCTCAACTTTTTCCCACGGGCTAGGGCAGTGTTGGGCTGGCTGTTTTCGGCTGGCTGGTTGGCTTCTTTTTTCCAGCCGGAACAGTGTTTTTCTCTCACAATATTTTAGTATTTTAGTATGCCTGGATAGTGTTCGGCTAGACTAAATTTTTACTGTTCATATTAAAAAACACTGTTTATACTGAAATGTTGTGAGAGAAAAACTGCTCCGGCTAGAAAAAGAAGTCAACCAGCCAGCCGAACACTGCCTAGCCCTTGGGAAAAAGTTGAGATAAAGACTACACACATCATATCGATTTCTCTTCAAAAAAAACTGTGTGGAATTTAAAAAACTGTAAAGCTTAATATACGTACATACAACTCAGAGCAAGACAGGGACGTGAGAATAGAGACAGGATAATACTGTACAGATGATGCCATGATGTGAGATGGGGGCAAAGGCAAGGCTCACGCAGAGGCAAGCGGTGTCGTGAAGCGGCTGATGACTTGGGTCCACCGACCCTGGGAGCTTGTTACCCTACGCTCACCACACCTCATGCACACGTCCGCTCGCTCGTGTGCGCTGCGCACATGTACACGACATGAGCCGGCTGGATTTGCAGTTTTGAGAAGGAAATGCAGGTACGTGGGCGCAAGCTCTCTTTTTTTCCTTAAAGAAGTCCTGCTTTAGATTGTTGCATCGTGTTGATACGTGCAATTAATTATTATGTGACTTTTTTTAAGTTTATGTCAAACAAAACTGCAGAGCCACACATTATATATAAAAAAAACTTCTGTGTGGCAGGAGTTTTTTTCTCTATAATATATACAAAGGGATTGCATAAATATTTATGACATAAAATCCTATTGCTATATCGCATTACAAACAATTACAGAAACCTAAGATATATAACTTGTAAGGTGTTATATATGTTGGAGAATTCAACCTTTCTATTTGTAGAGTTGTCATCATCAATTACCAAGAAGGAGGAGATTGAAAGCCCAAAGTTTAGTTTTGGTAATTGAGTAACAACCTAGGTGGACTAATATGTGTTTGATGTAAGATACACATGTGATTATTCCACATGAATATACTAGTGTGAGGAACTTGAGCCATGGTGGTGAAGTGGCTTGGATTTGTTAAAATGCTCAACTAGGGTTGATTGAAGGAGCTCATTGCATATGAGACATGACATGGTGTCATGTGGCTAGGTATAGAAGATCAAGAGACATGGCTTGGCTATGATGGACCGGGTTGCTAGTGTAAAGGGCAAGTCAGAGGCTCGGGGTGCGATGGACCGTGTGGCGGTGAAGCTAGAGGAAGGACTTGGCGCCAATGGACCGAGTGCAACGGTGAAGAGCAAGCGGAATTGCGCTCGACAAACCAATAAGGCCACGTGATGACATGAAGTGGATCATATCATTTACGGGAGATCAAGCCAAGTGTTGATTTGTATTGATTACAAGTGGCTTGATGGAGGATGGATGCTTGTGTGGCATCACCGATGGAGATGGAATTGAATGTGCAAGGCAAAGATATATTTGTAGGTCATTTCATTTCTCCGGTCTAAGTTGAGTAGAGAAGAAATAGACCGGGTTTAGAATAGATAGTCGTACTATAAAGAAGGGAAATCTTCTAATTATTTGTAATTGTTATCTAGTGCCACTAAGTGTGAGTTTTATTTGCATATGCATTGCGCTTGGTAACATGGTGAGGTGCAAGATAAAAGTCTTCCAAAATGCTAACTCACACACTTGAAATGCTGGAACACTTGGTGGAGTTGAGACATTTAAAAAGGCTTTGAAAATGAAGTTTGGAGAGCTATTTCTGTAATCCTCGGAATTTCCAAGTCCATCTTGGAATTTCCGAGAGGGTCAAAATTTCTGAGAAAATTTCCGACCGGGGTGCTCTGATTCGCTTGTCGTTTCTGGGTCAAACATTCTGAACCCTACTTGGAATTTTCGAGCCCCTAAATTTCCAGGCTGAGCAGGAGTAGTGCGCTGACGTGATTAATTTTAGAAATGACTATTCATTCCTCTAGTCCACCATCTCGACCCTACAATAGGTGGGCATCATATAAGAGGTTCATCTCTACAAATAAGCAGGCATCTTAACATAGACGGTGATGACACCTGCTTGCCGCTCATATACGCGCTCCAAAGACATGACCATCTCCATGTTCTGTGGGTTCAGGAGCTCCACGTGCGTCTTTAGGGGCTCTAGCAGGCCAACTGTGTAAATGTTGACCTATTGTTGCTCATCAAGGGTCCCGACACATGCCACGTGTGCCAGGAAGCATTGCGTGTTGTCATTGATGGTGTCGATCTTTCGTTAGGACACTAGCTCACCTAGTGGGTTGCGTTAGGTCGGGGCCCGAAGCGCTCATTGACGGAATGAGCGAAGTATGTCCAATCGATCATCGCCTTGTCCTGCATCAGGCACATGTACCATTGTCGAGCTCCACCTATGAGATGAAAAGAGGCATACCATACTTTATCATCGTCAGGGGTTTTCTAGCCTCTAAATAACTGCTCGCAATGATTAAGCCATGATAGTGGATCCTCCTTGTCGTCATACATGGGGAACAACAAGTTGTGTTAGCGCGATTTGGAGGATGGGAAAGGAGCCTAGTGCTGACGATGAGTGCTGGTATGACGGGGGCATGCATGGGCATCCTGGGTGGCACACCTCCATCTCTGCCATGGTGATGAACAACTTGTTCGTCACTTGCTCCATGATCTCAGGATCCCCGACAATGTTGACCCTTCCCTCTTCTCCTTGAGGAAAGCACATCCGACTTTCTCCATGGCACGCTTGGTATCCACCTCGAGCTCCTTTGCGGTAGCCTCGCACTCTAGCTTTGCCTTGGACACAACAACGACGTCGGTGTTCTCCTTGGAGCCTCCATGCTCCATGTTGCTCAAGTGAGCATCGACACTGACGAGGTGCTCCTGCACCTTGTCCATGCGCTTATTGAGGTCGGTGGCAAAGGCATCGAGCCACTCCATCTCTATGGACACGGTGGTGTTGTTGCCCGTGGATGCAAACTGGCCTTCAGATACCATGTGTCATAGTCCTGCTAAGAGGGGTTGGTCGGCTGCTGCTAGTGTCGCAGGGGGGAAAGAGTGGTGACGGCTAGGCTGGGTAGGGCAGGCACAAGGAGAGGGGTGGAGGCATAGGGATAGAGGGAGAGAGACAGAGGGGAGCTCAACTGCTCAATTCATGCTTAAGATCAAAACAATTACATGACCCCTATATTTAAAGTCCCTATAGGACTTGACTCCCAAGGAAATTAGAGGAGTCCTTGTAGATTTGGACTCTCCTTTCCTAACAACTAATCTTAGTATTTCCTAAGCAATGGAATCTCATTTCCTAAACAAAATCTATTTTATCTATTCCAAACTTACCCAAATCTATCTCTAATTTCCATCTACTCTAGATTCTCTACCGCAAAAGGAGTAATACAATCAATATAAATGCGGAAGCTAAAGAGCAAGGTAGAGATATGCAAACTCCCATCGACGACTCTGGTATTTTTACCGAGGTATCGAGAAGCGCGCAAGCTTTCCCCTAGTCCTCGTTGGAGCCCCTTGCAACTAATACAACGCAAGGGCCAAGCTCCCGGTCGGGTAACTCCATGGATAGCCTTGAGCCTTCCCCACGCGCAAGTGGGTCTCCGACGTGCCTTCTGGCAAGACTCTCCCGGATGCTCCCCGCTGTCTTCACTATCAAGCTTCTGGCCAAAATGCCGTGGGCCTTGTTCCCTCCGGTACACGGTGGCGGCCACAACACAAATGCGGTTGGTGTGATCTCGTAAAACTACAAGCCCCTCCAATGTACAACAATGGTGCTTGCAAGCACCGAGTGGCAAGAGGTATGCAAACCTCACTAAACACTAGGCCTAAACCTAGAGCAAGCGCATAAGCGGTGGTCTAATCAACCTAAACACTTCGCAAAGCACCTACGCTAATCACCTAATAAATCACTAAGCACTATGCAAGTGGAGATCACTAAAATGGTGTATCAACACCCTTGATATGTTTCCTTAGCTCTACTCTTGTCAAATGGTCGGTTGGGGTTATATTTATAAGCCCCACTGAGAAAGTAGCCGTTGGGGATGAAATCTCGCTTTTCTGCTACTGACTGGACGTTGATCATGTCCTGACCAGACGTGTTCGGTTGTCCTTACCGTTAGAGCTACGATCAACTGATCGGACGCTGCCAGCGTTCGGCCCCTATGATGGAAATCGTTTTGGTTTTCAAAGGATGGACGACAAGGTTAAGGATGAACTAGTTCTAAGTGTCGATTGGAGTTGAAGAGACACTTAGAGTAGTTTAGGACTTTGTTTTTCCTTTGGCCATACTATTAAGGGGGGTATGGATGGGTAGCTTGACCTAGGTGAGTCTAGTGGGTTAGGTGTGATGCACACTTTTTAAAACTAGCACTAGGTAGCTCCTAAAAGGCCCTTAGATCCATTGGAGCAAACTTTATTCACGTATGATCAAAAGTTAGAAGTGAATGGAGGGTCAAATGCTGACCGGACGCTGGCTTCGGTGTGACTGGACACTGGCACAGAGTCCGATCAGTTCATTTGATCAAGGTGAAGTCGTCTGGAAGTGACCGGACGCTGAGAGGTGAAGTGACCGGATGTTGAGGGCTAGCATTCGGTCGACTCTAGTAAGGTTCTAGAGAGGGAAAATCACAACCGGACGTGTCCGGTCAGTGCTGACCGGATGCTGGCCAGCGTCCGGTCACACTGTAAATACTAGAGTTCGGGGTGAACTGACTGACGCGTCTGGTCAACATGACCGGAGCGTCCGGTCACCCCACAGAGGCACATAATGGTTCGTTTTTCAGCCCATGTTATAAATACTTCCTCCATTCATGTGTGGGGGTACTTTTGCTCATTCGAACAGTTAAGAAACACCTTTGAGAGTGCCAAGAAGAGCAAGGTCCTAGTGAGGTGATTAAGATTTGAGAATCCCAAAGAAAGCCCTCATTAGTGAGATCAAGAGTAGCAAAGTGTGCATCCACCCTTCTCATTAGGCTTGTCGTGGTCAAGTGAGAGTTCGTGCTTGTTACCCTTGGTGATCGCCATCACCTAGACAGCTTGGTGGTGATTGGAGAGCATGGTGATTATCCGATGGAACTTGTGGATGACCCAACTTAAGTTATGAGCGGTTGTGGGTGATTCACTGCGATGGAGTGTCAAAGAATCAACCCATAGAGAGTACTTGATCCTTGCGTAGATCAAGGGGGAGCTACACCCTTGCGTGGGTGCTCCAACGAGGACTAGTGGAGAGTGGTGACTCTCCAATACCTCGGCAAAACATCGCCGCGTTCCTTCTTCTCTCTTTACTTTGAGCATTTACTTTGAGCAATTTAATTCTTGTCATTTATATTCCTAGAATTGCCATGCTAGAGTAGGATTAGAACTTAGGGTGCTAAACTTTTATGCGTTAGATCAATAGAAACACTTTCTAGGCACAAGGGGTTAATTGGGCTAACCGTAAAGTTTAATTATTGCAAAGAAATTTAGAATTAGCCCAATTCACCCCCCTCTTGGGCATCTTGATCCTTTCAATTAGTATCAGGGCCTCGTGCTCACGATTTAGGCTTAACCGCCTAGAGAAAGATGTCTTATGGGGATGGACCTCCTTCTATCTTTGAGAGGGATGCTTTTCCATATTGGAAAATTCGCATAGAGGCGTACTTAGAAGCTCTAGATGTTAGAATACTTAGAGCCGTCTCACAAGGCTTCCCAAAACCTCGAGATGCTACTAACCTACAAGGCGATGAGGTGAATTACGAGAAATGGAATGCAAAGGCTTGAAACACCATATTTAGAGGCCTTTGTAAAGATGTGTTCAACCGGGTGAGGAACCACAAAGACGCCCATGCACTATGGTCGGACATTTGTGTGCTCCATGAGGGAACAAAGAGTGAGCATGAGGAACGCTATCATCTTGTCATGAAAAAGCTTAACTCTTTTGAGATGCTTTCTAAAGAATGTGCTAATGAAATGTATTCACATTTGAATGTTCTTGTAGAGGAAGTCAATGGGCTTGGACTCACTCAAATGCAACCATTCGATATTGTAAGAAAGATCTTGAGTGTCCTCCCCATTGATAAATATGGGCATATTGTGAGCATGCTTCATCAAGGTGATCTTTCCACCGCTACACCGACACAAATCTTGGGAAAGATCAATGCTCATGAGATGTACATGCACATCACACCTCAAGATGGCTCATCCTCTAACAAGAAAGAAAATGACTTAGCATTCAAAGCTAGTCAAGAGAAGGGCAAAGCAAGGCTTGAGTATGAGAGCTCAAGTGATGATGAAGTTGATGATGCAAGCCTTGCTCTCATGTTGAGAAAAATAGTCAAGATGCTAAAGAAGCTCAACAAGAGTGGCATCAAGTTTGATGGCAAGAAGAAGAAATTCTTCACTAGCTCTAGAAGGAAGCCAATCTCTGAGATGGATTGCTACAATTGTGGAGAACTTAGTCATCTAGCTCACCAATGCATAAAGCCCAAGAAAGATAAGTTCAAAAACAAGAACAAGGGTAAGAAAGATGACTCAAGTGATGAAGATGAGAAGAAGAAAGACAAGCCATACAAGAAGAGAGATGACAAGGACTTCCATAAGAAGAAGAAGAGTGAAAAGGCATACATCGTCGGTGATTGGCTCACGGACATTGATTCATCTAGTGGCTCATCCGATGATGATAGTGACAACGAGAAGGTGGTCGCCATTGTTATTAACTCTTCATCATCTTTACCGCCACCATCGTCATCATCTACACACCTATGCCTTATGGCCAAGGGTAAATGCAAGGTATCAAACGATGATGAGAGTAGTGGTGATGAACATGCTAGTAATGATGATAGCGATAGTGATGATGAATATGAATCACCTTCTTATGATGATCTTGTTAAATTGCTAAATAAATACTCCAAGATCAGTATAAAGACTAGAGCTAAGAATGACAAGCTAGAAGCTAAAAATAATTCTCTTTTAGCGAAAAGTGATATAGCCGAAAAGGCTAGTGTTGAGCTTAGAGAAGCAAATAAAGCTATGCCATCTAAACTCAAGGAGCTCAAATCTTCTAAGAAAGAGCTTAAAGATAAACATGATAAACTTGAGAGAATGCATAAAGAGCTCATCACTAGCCATAATATGCTAAAAGATGAATATACTACTCTTAAGATTAATCATGATAATCTTGTTATTACTCAAGAATATTTATTCAATGAGCCACATGATGCTATGTGGTAGAACCTCCTAAATTATAGGGCCCACATGCACCTGTCACTGTCCAATGACCTCTGACGACTATGCATATGTTCCTGGTAACTTAAGAAGACTGTCGGGTGTCCTCAGAGAACCCCGAATCATCCATGATTTTTTGAGCAGGATCCCACTATAGAGTCATTACAGTATTACAATAGTTTATTCATTAATATACATCAGAGTGAAATAGCGGAAGTCTTACAATAACTTAGTTACAAAACAGTAGTTTCACAAACTAAGTACGATTATTATTACAAACCATAGTAGTGGAGTGGCATTAGTGACATAAAAAAACACGCAATTTAAGTACCCTGCCCAAGGGTCACACAGTTACTTATCATCATCGATTTGAACAACAGTCATGCAACACGGTCCAAGATAGACCTGTGCATGAGGCTCACCTACAACAAGGGTCAACGAACCCTGAGTACAAAAGTACTCAACTAGACTTAACCGGAATAAAAACTGATAAGACTCAGAAATGCAGGCTCAGGGATTCAAGGTATGGCTTTAGCAATAAACAAGGTTCTTTTGCATAAAAGCTTTCTAACAAGATTCTTTCTTGCAACATTTGTATCTCCATATCAATCATATATAAAGCTGACATGATCCATATTGAGATCATGAAACCTCATATTAAACTCTTTCTCAAAACTTTCTCAAGTTTTAGTTATTAACTACGATGATGAACAGTGAGTCTCGAGGCTACAGGAGCCTGAAAGCGGATAGCCGAGGCTCAGAGGGAGCAGTTGGTCTCGTACGTCGATTCTGAGGCTACAGGGACCTGGACTTGACTCTCCACGTCGTGCTGTCCTTGGAGTAGGGGATAGGCAGCATAGTGCAGCACGGGTGTCAGTCGTGGGCAAAGTACTGAGCACAGCGACCGGTAACCCCTGCCCCGTCCTATCCCGGATGGCATGGCATCGATGTGACTCCCATATCGTCGGCCACTCCGCTGTATCGAGCCATCGTTCGGCTAACATTGCGGGAGTGGTTGGACACGTTGGTTGGATGTGACGTCCTGTCAGAGAAGTCGGTCAAGGCGGAGGTGATGAGGTTGATGCCGAGCCAGCCTCGAGCGAGTCAGAGAATCGGTACCTCGTCCGAGGCCTCGTGGCGTGGGGCCTCGAGCGAGGCAAAGAATTGGTACCTCGTCCGAGGCCTTGTGGCATAGGGCCTCAGGCGAGGCGAAGAATCGGTACCTCGTCTGAGGCCTTACGGGCGGGGCCTCGGGCGAGTCGAAGAATCGGTACCTCGTCCGAGGCCTTACGGGTGGGGCCTCGGGCGAGTCGGAGAATCGGTACCTCGTCCGAGGCCTTACGCGTGGGGCCTTGGGCGAGTCGGAGAATCGGTACCTCGTCCAAGGCCTTACGGGTGGGGCCTTGGGTGAGTCGGAGAATCGGTACCTCGTCCGAGGCCTTACGTGCGGGGCCTCGGGCGAGTCGAAGAATTGGTACCTCGCCCGAGGCCTTACGCGCGGGGCCTCGGGCGAGTCGAAGAATCGGTACCTCGTCCGTGGCCTCGTGGTTTCGATATTTACAAGGTCTAAGCGATTTTTTTGGTTCTTGCTTAGGGGACCCCTTTTTATGGTACCCGACAGCCACGTTCCTCCTTCTCCCTTTACTTTGAGCATTTACTTTGAGCAATTCAATTCTTATCATTTACATTCCTAGAATTGTCATGCTAGAGTAGGATTGGAACTTTAGGTGCTAAACTTTTATGCGTTAGATCAATAGAAACACTTTCTAGGCACAAGGGGTTAATTGGGCTAACCGTAGAGTTTAATTATTGCAAAAAAATTTAGAATTAGCCCCATTCATCCCCCCCTCTTGGGCATCTTGATCCTTTCAAGTCCAATTTAGTTGTGTTGGTCATCAAATACCAAAATTCAAAGTAAATGGGCCTAGGGTCCATTTTTCTTATAATCTCCCCCTTTTTAGTGATTGATGACAACACAACTAAAGTAAGCAAATAATAAAATTTTAAAATTTAAAAACTACCTACTTGCTAGGATGCAATGCAAGGGGTAATGTTATATGATGCTAAATGATACTACTTGTAAATCTAAAGAATACAACATAAAAAAACTTATCTTGCCCTTGCAAATATCCCCTTGTGGCATTATGGATTTAAGCCTTGCATCGTACATGTTCTCACCATTACATAGGCTAATCCATAATCTACTATCCTCCCTTTCTCGGACCATTATCACTTGTAGACACCACTTGTAGACCATTACCACTTGTAAATGATCTAGCTTTTGGTCCTACAAAATAATGCTTGCTTTTGGTCCTCTAAATTATCCCCCTTTAGAATCAAACACCGAAAAGGAAGACATTAGTAGCACAAGAGAGAGTCAAACTTTGTGAACCTTTATGTGTAGAGCGGAATAGGTCACAAAATTTGACTTTCACATTATATAGATTAAGCTCCCCATAAATATATGCATACATATTGAAAGGATCAAGATGCCTAAGAGGGGGGTGAATTGGGCTAATTCTAAATTTTCTTGCAATAATCAAATCCTACGGATAGCCCAATTAACCCCTTGTGCCTAGAAAAGTGTTTCTATCAAATTAACGCACAAAAAACTTGCACCCTATGTTCCAAACTTACTCTAGCATGGTAATTCTATGAGTGTAAAGACAAGTATTGAATTGCTCAAAGTAAATACTTAAAGTAAATGCTCAAAGTAAATGGAGAGAGGAACACGGCGATGTTTTGCCGAGGTATCGGAGAGTCACCACTCCCCACTAGTCCTCGTTGGAGCACCCGCGCAAGGGTGTAGCTCCCCCTTGATCCGTGCAAGGATCAAGTGCTCTCTACGGGTTGATTCTTCGACACTCCATCGCGGCGAATCACCCAAAGCCGCTCACAACTTGAGTTAGGTCACCCACAAGCTCTGCCGGGTGAACACCAAGCTCCCAATCACCACCAAGCTATCTAGGTGATGGCGATCACCAAGAGTAACAAGCACGAACTCTCACTTGACCACGCAAAGCCTAATAAGAAGATGGATACACACTTGTCTACTCTTGATTCACTAATGAGGTTTCACTCTTGGATTCTCAAATCACAAACACCTCACTAGGATCTTGCTCTTCTTAGCACTCACAAACGTGTTTCTCAGCTGTTGGAATGAGCAAAAGTAACTCCACACGCGAGTGGAGCTTCTATTTATAAGGCAGCCTAAAAAATGAACTGTTATGAGCTTCTACGGGGTGACCGGACGCTCCGGTCATATTGACCGGACGCTCCAGTCAGTTCAACCTACGAACCAGTAAAAATGTATTGACCGGACGTTGGCAGGGTCCGGTCAGCACTGACTGGACATGTCCGGTCGCATAAAACCCTTACTGGAACCTTACTAGACTCGACCGGACGCTGAACCCTTAGGGTCCGGTCAGCACTGACCGGACGCGTCCGGTCACAGATTCCCTTCTCTGGAACCTTACTGGAGTCGACCGGACGCTGCCTTTCAGCGTCTGGTCACATGACCCCTTCAGCATCCGGTCGCACCGAATGCAGATAGCTGATCAAATGAACTGACCGGACCCTGCGGCCAGCGTCCGGTCACACCGGGGCCAGTGTCCGGTCAGCATTTGACCCTCCATTCACTTCCAACTCTCGATCATATGTGAATGAAGTTTGCTCCAAAGGATCTTAGGCATTTATAGGAGCTACCTAGAGCTAGTTTTAACAAGTGTGCACCACACCTAACTCACTAGGCTCAACTAGGTCAAGCTACCCGTCCATACCCCCCTTAATAGTACGGCCAAAGGAAAAACAAAGTCCTAAACTACTCTAAGTGTCTCTCCAACTCCAATCGACACTTAGAACTAGTCATCCTTAACCTTGTCGTCCATCCTTTGAAAATTGAAACGATTTCCATCGTAGGGGCATGACAACTTTGATTGCCCGATTGATCTCCATTACCATGACCTAACTTAATTTCATCTGCAAAACACACGTTAGTCATAGTAATCTTGTATTGTCATTAATCACCGAAACCCAACTAGGGGCCTAGATGCTTTCACATATGATAGAGGGCAAAGCATATGCATATTTGGCAAATTATTGCTTAAGAGAATTTAATCTATATAATGCATGGAGAAAGCATATAAATATCAAAATTAAATCAACATGATGATATCGGTTTAGAAATACCACATATGGAAACCAATTTGATTTCTACCACTTGCAATAGGTGGTGGATATTTCAAGTATGATATTTAACTCTGAGGACTCCATTTTTCTTGCAATGAGACTACTACACACATGATAACCTTGAAAAGGTGTTAGTCTCAAAGCATCCAACTTGTAGAGTAACCCCCCTAAATTTGTGCACACAAGTATGGAATACTTGTAGGAAACATGCACATTGATTTTAGAATAAAAAATACCACTTGAGAGATGACATCACAGGAATGTGAGTCATTTTTATGGCGATATTCGGGAGAAATTATCTACAATTTGGACTTTGGCATATATTTAGATAAACAATCGAAAGACAAGCTATGTGCTGAGCTCCTAAACACTTTTAAACCATGTAGAATTGCTCAAGGAATAAGAATGAAACCTAGCAAGCCTACCATAAGATATACCTAGTATATGCATGACAAAAAATATAAGCATGCAAATGCATACCTAGGCATGAAGAGTAACTAGATGCTTAAGGATACCAATATGTAAGAAATACCACTTGTAGGAAATACAAATTGATACTACTTGAAGGAAATTGAATTTAGTTACCTAACATGGGAAGGGGAATTTGGGTCCATAGTATTCACTAACCCACTTGGCAATGATTTTGTCCATCATGATGCACCCCATGAAATGCATCCATACTTTGTCAAGTCTCCAAATTCCCCGACGTCCATTAGACTTCTCACTTCCCTTTCGGGGTCCAAACCTTCTTGGTGCTCTTCATGTTGGAAATAATTTCCTTTGACACCCAAAAGCGTTTGACCCCATTATTGGCTTGCTTGTTCACCTTGATGGCCACCATCTTATCATTCTTCTTCTCCTTTAACAAGTATGGCATGGATGCCTTCTTATCCACCTTGTTGGTGTAGGTGTTGGAGAGCTTCCTTGTTTGCCTTTTCTCTTTCTTCTTTGCTCCTACCCCATTCTTCACCTTGCACTCATAGGACTTGTGACCTTCCTTGTGGCACATGTAGCAAACCATGGTTTGTCCTTCATCAAGCTTCTTCACTCCCTTGACAGTGTTATCTTGATGAAGTTGGGATTGCTTCACCTTGCCTTTCACTTGAGTCAAGTCCTTGGTGAGGCGAGCTACTTCTTGCTTGAGTTTCTCATTCTCCTTTGGAACCTCTTGTGTGCATATATCTACAACAACTTTCTCAACACAAACTTGGTTGCACAAAGATGAGTCTAAACATAAATCATTACAAGAAGTAGAGGCATCCTTTTTAGACATGTTAAAGATAGAACTTTTCTTTTTAGATGCCTTGGTGGGGGTTGTACTAACGGCTTCAAGATTAGCAACTTTATTAGTTAGCTCATCACAATGTTTGCACATGGTTTCCATTTTAGCAAGCAAACTTTTATAAGCATCTTGTGAGCTAGCTAATTTTTCTTTTAATTTTTCATTTTTCTTTATAAGTTGCTCATCATTGATTGTGCATGCATTTGTTGTTGCAGTAGCCTCAAGTTGCTCAATTTTAGTAGATAGTTCAACATTGAGATTAGCAAAGTTCTCATATTGTTTAAGCAAAGTTTTATATACTTTTTGTGAACTATCTAGCTTTTCTTTTATTTTTCCGGCCTTCTTTTGTTGACTAGTGCAAACTTTAGCATAATTAAGATTTTGTTGCACAATTTCATTATAAGAAGATATTTCATCATCACTATCACTCTCACTAGAGGACGAGCTTTCGTTACCTCGTGCCATAAGTCACATACGAGAAGAGCTTGATGATGAGTGCTTGTGCCCTCGCCTCTTGTGATGGTGTTATTCTTTACTTAAAGAATCATCCCATGTCCTTATTGATGTGAGGGCTTGGTTCTTGCATGTCTTCTTCTTTGTCTTGGGTGTGGGCTTATTTAGACAAACTTCCACAAAGTGCCCCAACTCACTGCACCCATAGCATCCTCTTTTTCTTTGCTCATTTTTTGATTGGTGAAAATGAGATCTTGGATTTGGATGGGCACACCCTTGACATTGAGCTTTTGGATCATCTTCTCCACCTTGTTGATTAGTTTGATTGATTTTTCATCAAGGTCGGAGGTGGAGGAGGAAGATTGATCATCATCACTTGAATCTTCATCATCATTATCATCATCATCATCCTCATCTTCTTCTTCATCTTCACTTGAGGAGCTTGAGCTTGAGCTTGTCTCAACTTGCTTGTCCTTCATCTTCTTTTTCTTGCTACATGCAAGAGCTTTGCCTTTGCTTGATGAAGAGGCTTCTTCTTGACCCATCTTGCGTGAAATTTCAAATGCCACTATCTTGCCAATGACTATGGCTAGGGTCATGGTGCTTAAGTCCTCTATATTGTGAAGGATGATGATGATGCTTGCATATTTCTTTTATGGTAGCATGGAGATGATCTTCCTCACGATGTACGCATCATCTAGCTTTGTTAGTCCTATTGAATGGAGCTCATTGATAATTAGATTCAAACAAGAATACATATCATGAATAAGCTAATCATCATTCATTGTAAAGGAATCATAATTTTGTTTAGCTAGACAATATTTTTGCTCACTGACATTAGATGTGCCGTTATGGAGCTCTTGGAGTTTTAACCAAATTTCATGTGCCGTATTTAAAGTGAACACTTGGTTAAACATATCCATTCTAAAAGATTCAAACAAGCAATTCTTAGCTCTAGCATTGAAATGTATTTCCTTTTCTTCACTCTTTGTGGGTTTATTGGAATTCTTAAAGGGTTTCATCCCATCACGAGTGACTCTCCAAACTCCCAAATCAACCGCCTCAAGGTAGCAAGCCATTCTAGCTCTATATTAGAGGAAGCTAGTGCCGTCAAAGTGCGGAGGCCTAGAGGTATCCATCCCAACCACTCTAAATAGCGTCGGCTCAACGACGGTTAAGCCAAAGTTTCAAATTGAGCCAACCGGCTCTGATACCACTTGTAGGGGACTATGATGCCTAAGAGGGGGGATAATAGGCAACTTAAAAATCTACTTCTAAATTATGGCCTCTTTTTCAAACCCTAGCAAAACCTATGCAATAGATAAACTATCTAAATGTGCAACTACGGTTTTGCTAGTGTGTTGCTATCTCTACCACAAAAGGAGTAATACAATCAATGTAAATACGGAAGCTAAAGAGCAAGGTAGAGATATGCAAACTTCCATTGATGACTCCGATATTTTTACCGAGGTATCGAGAAGCACGCAAGCTTCCTCCTAGTCCTCATTGGAGCCCCTCGTAAGGGCCAAGCTCCCGGTCGGGTAACTCCATGAATAGCCTCAGGCCTTCCCCACGCGCAAGTGGGTCTCTGACGTGCCTTTCGGTAAGCCTCTCCTAGATGCTCCCCGACGTCTTCACTATCAAGCTTCTGGCCAAAACGCCGCGGGCCTTGTTTCCTCCGGTACATGGTAGCGGCCACACCACAAACGTGGTTGGTGTGATCTCGCAAAACTACAAGCCCCTTCGATGTACAACAATGGTACTCGTAAGCACCGAGTGGCAAGAGGTATGCAAACCTCACTAAACACTAGGCCTAAACCTAGAGTAAGCGCATAAGCGGTGGTCTAATCAACCTAAGCACTTCGCAAAGCACCTACGCTAATCACCTAATAAATCACTAAGTACTATGCAAGTGGAGATCACTAAAATGGTGTATCAACACCCTTGATATGTTTCCTTAGCTCCACTCTTGTCAAATGGCCGGTTGGAGGTTGTATTTATAAGCCCCACTGAGAAAGTAGCCATTGGGGACGAAATCCCGCTTTTCTGCTACTGACCGGACGCTGATCACGTCCGGACCGGACGCGTCCGATCATCCTGACCGTTAGAGCTACGATCAACTGATCGGACGCTACCAGCGTCCGATCACATGCCACCGAACGCATCCGGTCGCAATTTTGCCGCTCTGGAACCTCTCTGTACTCAATCGGACGCTGTTGTCCTACGTTCGGTCACAGCTGAATGTGTTGCCGGACTGATGAACAGTGCCATCGGTGCGTCCGGTCGCTGCTGCTGACGCCTGTTGTAGTCGAGTCACTGATCAGAGCGTCCGGTCACTTTTCTCCAGCGTCTGGTCACCTCTGTGAGCTTGTTTCTTCGTGATCTTGCGTACGGCTTGATACCTATCTTCGTGCTTGGACTTTGCTTGATATCTTGGGTCTTCTCTTGTGCTTCTAAGGTTTTGCTTAAGGTGTTGATCATCGGATCATCACATCGCTTTTGTCCAAGTCACGTCTTGCTCCCTATTGAACTACAAAATAATTACTTGCAAATTCATTAGTCCAATTTGGTTGTGTTGGTCATCAAACACCAAAATCCAAAGTAAATGGGCCTAGGGTACATTTTCCTTACAACTATAATCTATCTTCTAATCTTTCAATCGGCCTGTTCGCTGGTTCGTTTCTGGGCTGATAAGCCCGACCGGTGCTGCTTTGTTGTGAGAGAGAAACACTATTGACTAGATGATAAGTCCTGACTGAAACCGACAAGCGAACATGCTGAATCTTTAGAACTGTGATTTGGGATCCACAAGTCATTTCTAATGTTTATTGCAAGATTAAGGATTGGTATAGCCAAAGGCCAAAGCAAGCCTCATCGTATGAGGATGTTTATGTGATTCATAGTGTTTTCTCGTCATTAAGTTGCATGTTTTTGCTCGGTTGTACGTTGTTCTTAGTTCGTCTTAAGCCAAACTCCAACAAGCTTACAAATCTAATAAGTATTATTATTACTACTATGTTTATATTGAGAGGCCCTGCTTGCTAGTTTCGCTCCGTGAAAACTCAGGACCGGCGCAGACAAAAGATATGGAGTATACGTACCAGGAAATCCATATCACTGTCTCTAGCTATCTCACATGTCACAACCCTTCAGATTTGGACCGACGACAGTTGTACATGTGCTTAGCCAAAGAGCATCCGGACAAAAGCAACACGTAAACACGACTACGGTTTGGTGGTTAACTTTACAATATATAGTCGATCGTAGTATCACGCATGTCCCCGCCCGTCTCTCTCTCTCTCTCTCTCTCTCTCTCTCTCTCTCTCTCTCTCTCTCTCTCTCTCTATATATATATATATATATATATATATATAGGGAGAGGCTATTCAGTAGCCGGCTACAAAATAAGTTATTCTGTAGCCACCTCCATTTACTATAATTTTATATACTAATTTACCATAATGTCAATACATATTTACGATAGTTGGGTTACTATAACACATGGGGATATTTACCATAACATTATATTAAACCACTTAGTAAGGAGTTACTATAATCTCGTAAATTAACATAGTAATTATCATAACTCAAAGTGGCTACAGAATAAGTTATTCTGTAGCCAGCTACAGGATAGTAGTTATATATATATATATATATATATATATATATATATATATATATATATATATATATATATATATATATATATATATATATATATATATACAGTCTGGTGATGGATTTCATTTGCCACAAGCACGCAGGCGTCAAATCGCTCGAAGTGACTTGTTAGGCCGGCAATCACATTGCGTTGTTACGGTGACGTACGGAGTAGTGCATATATACGAGAATATATATGCCGCACGTATAATGTATACTCGACCCGTCGTCGCAGCTATCAACCGGAAAAGATAGTCTTCGCCGAGTCAGATAGAGCGAGTCCAAGTAGTGAGGCCGTACGCCAAAGGAAACCTAATCAAACCGTGGCCTTTCGCTGTCCGAACTATATAACACAAGACACGCTCCTGAATTTTATACCCTGATCAAACACAACTTGCATTGGCGCCACGATAGCCTAAGCAACCCGACAAGCTACATATATACTCTTCTGTCCCAAAATAGATGTCTTTTTCACTTCTCGAGAAGTTAAATAATTTTAACTTTGACAAAATATATATAATAATTAATATTTATAATACATAATTAGTATCATTAGGTAGATTGTTGAATATATTTTCATAATAAACTTCTTTAGAGGTATAAATGTTGCACGTATTTTCTACAAACCTAATCAAAGTCGAAAAAGTTTGACATGCACGCATGGCCTCCATTTTGAGACGGAGAGAGTATATAATACTATACATAACTGAAAAAAAAACTATTACTACTTGTTACTGTACTGTGAGGATTAGGTTAGGTGAGCGAACAGCGCGTGCAAGATGGCATGCGCCCTAGCTCGCCTGTATGCGAGCTTGCATGCCGATGCCGTCACGGCCTGGACCTGAAAACATTCGCTGCATGTGCATAAGATGGATCGAGGTGTAGCTAGAGCGTCGACCGAGCAAGCAGCAGGCGCGCGTGAATTCCACTGCGACGCACGCGAGCGTTCTGTTCGCGTGTGAGTGCGAGGAGGGAATTCGGTCGCTTGGTTGTATCATGTCATGCCGGGTGGCTTTGGATTCTACCGGGCGGCGAGAGCGCGAGGGGAGGGAGGGGCAGCGCGGTCGCAGGGGAATATCATATCTCGCCGCGGGCCGCCGTGCGGTGCGACTGGTCCCTCCCAGTCCACGCTGAGATTTGGTCGCTTCCTCGCTCGATCTCTGATGGAAACTGTGAGGCTTATCTCCCTCCGCAGTACTGTGCGTCGTCCAAGTCACACTAGGGTTCATTAATTAGGACAGGAGTGTTATATACACTACTGAAATCGGCACTTTGCCGAGTGCCTGAAGTATTCGGCAAAGTCCGAAATACACTCGTCAAAGGTTTTATCGAGTGCCGCACTCGGCAAAGGGCACTCGGCAAAAAATTAATCGGCAAAGAATCCTTTGCCGATTGCTTTTTGTTGGGCACTCGGCAAAGCCTTTTCAAGCACTCGGCAAAATGAAAATGTGAAAAAAAACCAAAAAATAATAGCAAATTATTTTTTCAGGGGAGGCCGCCACCGGCAAGCGTCTGTCCGTCTCCATTGAAGTCACTGCATTTTTTGCGCAAAATTTACGGCTAACGCGACCTCTCCCTCGCATGTCTGCTGCTCTACCACTACACTACACTGTCACTTATGTTTAGATTCCGTTATCTACCCTCATATATTATACTAAACCGAGAGTAAATTACTTGTTTGAGGCTCTAAACGAATTCAAATAAAAAAGTGGTCAACTACAAAGTTTCATAACTTTTTGAGATCTACAATTTTCATTTAGGAAGTTTTTCCATCCGAGGTTGTTTGAAAAATTCAAATTTCAAATTTGAGAGATTCAAACGTAGTTTTGCATGATAAGATTATTTCAAATAAAAAAGTTGTCAACTACATAGTTTCATAACTTTTGGAGATCTACAATTTTCATTTAGAAAGTTTTCCCATCCGAGGTCTTTTGAAAAATTCAAATTTTAAAATTTTCAAATTCAAACGTCGTTTTTGCATGACAAGATGATTTCAAATCAAAATGTTGCCAACTACAAAATTTCATAACTTCTCAAGATCTACAAAGTTTATTTTGGTCATTTGTTTATCTGACATAGTGGTAGTAACATTGTTCACAAATCTTATATATCTCTCTTCTACTTTCATGAAACTAATATGAGAGAGATGTAGATTTTATGAACAACGTTATTGTCGCTTTGTCAAATGAAGAAATGTCCAAAATAAACTTTGTAGATCTCGAGAAGTTATACAACTTTGTAGTTGAAAATTTTTTATTTGAATTCATTTAGGGCCTTAAAAATTGCTTTGAAAAATGATTTGCTGAGAGCCAAAAAAATGGACACGGCAAAATGCCTCTTTGCCGAGTGCCAAAACAAAGGCACTCGGCAAAGACGCATTTTGCCAAGTGCCAAAAAATGGCACTCGGCAAAATACATCTTTGCCGAGTGGCAGAAAAAGGCATTCGGCAAAGACGCATTTTACCGAGTGCCGAAAAAAGGCACTAGGTAAAATACATATTTGCCGAGTGCCGAAAAAAAACACTCGTCAAAGTCAACTTTATCGAGTTTTTTTTTTGTCGAGTGTATTTTATTTGATAGTCGGCAAAGACCGTCTTTACCGAGTGTCCGATAAAACACACTTGGCAAATTGCCGGTTTCCGACAGTGATACACACACTAGTCTGCAACTAATCCATCTTCAAATCCATATGCACATCGCCAAACCACTACTGCCTCCAGTTTCTATATATGGTTTATTACGTTATTAAAACTTTGTCTGAATACGTGTTAGGCTCTGATTATCCATACATGCACGTGTCAAGACAAAGCGTGTGCAGCGAGCTAGCTAGTACTCCTGTGTACATAGTACGAGGTGCTGCATGGGCGAGCGAGAAACTGGGATACATGGATTTCTGGAAGTGTGACCTCACTCACCCTCGATCGTACTATACCCTGTCATTCTGTGTCCCATCGACTCACGCGGTCACGGATGACGGCATCACGATCATGTGTCTGCTTATCCTCTCAAGTTTATTCTCGCGTTTTCTTCTCATGGTTGATATACCGGACGACGAATCTGGGAGGGAATAACAGGGGAATAAGAATCTCTAGTCCCCCGGCCCTTTCTCAGCTAGCTAGGGAGCTTCAAGTGCAAGCCATGCATGCATGCGTAACGTAACCCCGTATGGGCCTACCGGGCTCGATCCTCCTCGTCCTCGTCACGGTCGGTCCTGCGTACGGTCGTGAGTCGTCTCATGGATGCACGCCACACTACTCTGGAGTCTGCAGGTCGGTGTGCTCGGTTCTTGCCAACTCTTGCAAGAAATCCATCTGGCATGCTGGTGGGCCCATGAAAGGAGGGGTGTGTGTTCGGATAGAGGATCGGTCTCGTTATTATTTTCTGCCTTTAATTTCCAAATCTGTATAGAGTACTGTTTTAATTTGAAGGGAATGCTCCAATAGGGAGCTCAAATAAAGCTCTCACCTCAGCGCACTGGTGGTGCTGGATCCTCCCTGCTGCATGAAATAGTTACCGTACCAGCACGACCGGTCTCTACGGGACTACCTAGCAAAAGACGTGTTCAAGTTGAACAACCTTTGCTTTATGTATGCACAAGGATTTTCCTTTCGAAGAGATAAAAAAATTAGAAATTACTGTTTTCAGATGTAACACGTGTATAGCCTACTTGGACCATGAAGTCACCCTCGAGGCTAAAAGTCGCTGACGATTCCGACGGCCAAAAGTGACAGCATGTCAACAGTCAACAAACGCACTAGATATAGCTGCGGCTACTAGTAGCTGGTGTTCGATTGATTTCTGTCTTCACGCATGTCCTATTCTAAATCCAACTCTTCATTCCGAAAGAAAAAAAGATCTTGTATTTTTACCAAAATGTGTAGATATATTCTCTACATTCTCCCACCCTCCTGGATTTTCAATTGCTTGGAATCAAGGGATATTTTCAGTTAAAAGACTGAAGAAAGATAGCAATATTTTGAGTGACAATTGGAATGTGTTAGGGTTTCGAGATTTTGGACTGCCGAAGTTGGTTTTGTAGTAAAAAAAAGGTCAGATTTGGGAGGCAGGGCCAGTACAGGAGGACAAGACGAGAGGTTGAGAATTGAAGCTTGCTGCCCGAGTGGAGGCGAGGTTGACAGCAAGGGAGCAGCAAGATGGAGAGGTTATGATGGAGGACGGAGCGCTCCCTTATCAGTATTGTGCCATATAGGTACCAATTTTGAGATCAGCAGACCAGCAATGATGGTTGCACAATTTATCAGGGAGAGGGGGGCTTGAGGCACCGATTGTTGGCGCAATATTACGACCGATCAACAGATGCTTGAGGTAGTAGTGGCTCCAACAGACATGAGTAGTATTGTGATGAACCTGAGGATGTTTTAGGATAAACAGTGAAACTATGAATCCGCGGTAGAATGGACAAGATGACTACTTAGGTTAAGTTAACTCAAGTTTCATTGTTAACTCATAAACAATGAAACTATGACTACTCAGGTTAAGTTAACTTAGGATAAACAATAAAACCTGAGTTAACTTGTAGAAACTATGAACCTAAGTTAACTTAACCTATGTATAACTCATAAACAATGAGGAAAAAAGAAATGGGGAACAGCTATAAACTATGAGTTAACTCAAGTTCTACAAGAAATGGGAAAATAGAAGTCGTACTCGTACAGTCCCTCCCGCCGGACTTAAACATGTGACGTCAACTTAACCAGGAATCTAAGTAGTGTACCGTGTACGTAATAGCAGTACTATATCAGGGAACTGATCAAAACACATGCGTGCGTACGTACTGTCGTCCGCGGCGATCGGTGTCCCGTGTCCGGTCCGCCATCGATCTTTTGTACCGAGCACAGGAGCTACCTTGTCGCTACCATGCGCTACTCCAACTGATCGCGGAGGAGGTAGCTGCCCGCGCCGCAAGTCCTCGCGTTCACAGTTCACGCGACGAAGGCAACGCGCCAGCCACCGATCGCGCTCCCTTTTCGCATCGTTCGCGTGGCAGCACGGCAGGGCGGCAGCTAGCCGGGGCACATACATACGCGTGATGCGGGCAGGACCCGAAAGCGCCGTCGCTACCAACAAAGCCTTGTCGTCGCGCTGCCGGCGGCGTTGCTGCCGCGCGGCCACTGTGCGCACGCGGCAGCCTTGGGCGCCAGTCGCGCCTGGAGAGGGTAGCAAGTAGCACTGTTCCTAGCCCGGCGGTCTTGGAGAGTGAACAGTCTTGCGAGCGGCGGCCCATGGAGCGCCAGCCGCCAGGGGCTTTTTCTGCTTGGTCGGGTCCGCGTTGCGTTGGACGTACGTATTCGGCACGGGAGGGGATAATGCTCCCAATGCGTACCTTCCAGGGCATGCGCAGCGGACAGGGCCAACAGGATCTCTAATGAGCTGTTCGGCTGATGATTTCTACGGCTGATAAATTGGCTAATGTTGTTTTGTTGTGAGAGAAAAATACTGTACCATAGCTGATAAGCTTAAGCGAAAATTTCTCCACTCGCACTCGCATCGATGTCGCAACGTCACAGCGCAAACGCCCATCCCACTCCGCCCCTGCGTCACCCCCTTCCCCACCGCACGCCCATATCCCCGCCGCGCACCCGTCCCCCGCCGTGTCGTTCCCTTCCCCCATAGCACCGCACCCCATAGCCGGCCATGCCGCGCCCCATCTCCTACGAGCGGACAATGTTGGACGACTACCGCTGAGCAACAGCGGCGCTAGAGAATCCGTGTCGGCGGGCACGAGCTTGGGCAGCGAGCAGGCACGGGAGAATCGCCAGAGGAGCGACGAGCCGACATCCTGCAATGGAGGTGTACGTTGGGCTGGCGTCTCCTGACCTGAGCTTGCTGGCTGCCACAGTTCACCACCATGTAGGGCGTGGCCGTCGGACTTATGTTTAAAGTGTTTGATCCAAATGTTACAAAAGTATATATGAGATGTTTCAATGATAATATACGCATGGTGCAAGTGTATGTTTTCAAGTGTTTCAGGTGTTTCAGACGTCTGTTTTATGTGTTTCATCTGGATGTTGCAAAAATAGATCTGGGTGTTGCGTATATATGCATGTTGTAAGCCTATGTTTTACTTGTTTCATGTATTTCAGACGTATGTTGCTAATGTTTCATCCGAATGTTTCAGAAGTAGATCTTCATGTTGCACATGTTGCAAATGGCTATGCACGCATGTTTCAAGTGTTCCAGCTGTCTTCAAACATATGTTGCAAATATTTTATCTGGATGTTTCAAAAGTAGATTAGGTGTTGCACATGTTGTAATGGCACTGGTGGCTGGCAGACAACAGCTGGTCGTAGTGCTTCGCCTCCTACCTCACGCCTTCCTCACGCGGTGCGCCTCGCCTTCTCCTCTCATCTCTCTTCTCTCCCTTCTCTTCCCTCCATCTTGCCGTGGCAGTAAGAGCTCGGCAGACGAGCGCGCGTGGAGTCACGGATGTCGGGTAGGCGCAGCAGCAGGTGCGGGTGGGAGGGGAGGCACGAACAGGCGCAGCAGCTTGCGCAGGAGGCGGGGCAGTCGAGGGCGTCCAGACAGGGGCTAGCGTCTGGACGTCCGGGTGCTAGCTATGCCGTTTTGTAATACTAGTATTTTTTAAGGGAAGAAGATTATATTAAAACTCGGCATAATATATCCCCAAATTACATATGAAAAAAATTTGAAATAAAAAATAGACAATATTCTATCCAGATTCTTTTATTTTCTTCTTCCCCAATGGCATCACTCGAACGTTGGAGTCAAAGTGTTGTCCTTATGCCAAATCCAACGAGGCAACGACCAACCCCAAAATATTGGACATGTCGCAAGATCTAACGTTTCGAAACAAGTCAAAACGCATCTGAATCGATAAAAGAATATCGGCAGTTGCATCGTTGAGAGTAGCATACGATGCATATTCATCATTTTCAAAACTTGATTTCCTCTATGCGTCCAACAACGATGAGATCGATGGCCCGGAGTAGTTGTTTACATTGGGGGCACCCAGAAGCACCCTCCCCTTGCAGATAATGGCCACAACTTAGTTGTCTGTCGATGAAATCAACTCTTGCAATGACGATTTCGTCATGGCAATCATTGAAGTTATCACAGAAAACACGATTCCGAACAAAAATCATCTGATTTTGCCACAAGATTTATTTGAACTAAATCCTAAGCGACCGAAAAAAACTGCGAGAAATTAAAGAGATAGAACCCCTCCTTTCTTATCCCCAGCAGGCATGCCAGAGAGGAAGGAGAGAGGCCTAGGCACGGCGGTGGCGAGGAGCGGGACCTGTGGCGAGCTTGGAGAGGTGCGTGGGTGTTTGGATCTAGGAACTAATAAACATGAGTTAATTATAAAACTAATTGCAAAGATGGAGACTAATTTATGAGGTGAATCTATTAAACCTAATTAATTTATTATTAGCATATGTTTACTGTAGCACCATATTGTCAAACTATGAACTAATTATGCTTAATAGATTCATCTCACAAATTAGTCTTCATTTGTACAATTGATTTTGTAATTAATCTACGTTTAATACTCCAAATTAATATCGAACATTCGGTTGTGACAGGGTTAGTCGTTGGAACCAAAAACTAGTCTGGTATCTTGCTCAAAAAAAAATATATCAACTCTTGACCCCAGATTCTACAATCGAACAGTTAATAATAGTCTTGTCCTCTAACAACTTCCTTTAGCTTTTCATTCATGTCCATTATAAATTATATACATAATCTAGTTTTATCACAACCCACAATTTATAAACTGCGTTCCAGTACCTCCGCTACGAATGTAATAAGCTGCTTTACTTGCGGGACACTGACCTGGCCACGCACGTGACACGTCCGAAGCTGTTGATCGATAATTCGTGCATATACCATCTGCATGCAGGTGTTCGAGACCTCTAGTTACTCGACTCACGAGACAACTTAGGGGTTGATAGGATGCTGGTGATAAAGTTTAAAAGGTGTCACGTCGAACGTCACATAGAGTGTCGTATGTGTATTTAGATACTAATAAAAAAAATTACAGAATCTATCAGTAATCCACAAGATAAATTTATTAAGCTAATTAATTTGTCATTAGCACATGTTTACGATAGCATCATATTGTCAAATCATAAACTAATTAAATTTAATAACAAATTAATCTCAATATGTCCATTTAATTTCGTAATTAGCATCTTGTTGTACTTGCGCGGCATCTCGTACACAAACACCTTCAGCTTCCCCACGGGGTCGTCGTCCAGGACGCCCACCGCGTTCCCTGCCATGGCAAAGCACCGTGCGTTTGTTTGTCCATTCATTCACATCACATTAGGAGATATCAAATCAATTTGGGCAGGATTGTTCTTCTCAGTTCTCTCAAAGCTTTTGAATTTTTGATTTTTTGAAAGTGGAATATTGAAAACTCTTGGAGATGGCCTTAATTTTTCCCTCAAACTTTTTAAGGAGTTAGAAAACATCATGTTTTTAGAAAGAAAAAATATGATACTTGTCTGGTATCAGTATTAGGGATACCTGAAAGAAGAAAGCTGATGGCCGCGAATGCTAACTCGCGCCGGATGGTCAAGAGCGTATTTTGGTCTCGCCCGACCCCGAAGGTACGGGCTCCGTCTCGCGCCGATCCCGGGGGTGCGGGCTCCGTGTCGCCCGACCCTTTGGGCGCGGGCTCCGTCACGCCTGATCCCTCGGGCGTAGGCTTCGTCTCGCCCGACCCCTTGAGCGTGGACTTCGCCTCGTCAGACCCCTCGAAAGGGGAGTCGGGCCTGTACCGCCTCCAACCACTACGGGGCTAAGAGTATGAACCCAGGGTCAAATTTCTGACATCAGAAAGGGAGTAGGCGCGTCTTGACGTGACACGCGGCCACGACGGGCCATATCTGAGGACTCACGTCGCCAACAGTGTCGGGCGTGCTGGCGCTATGCTACCTAATCCCCGTACAACTTCTGACGGGGGTATCTAGTAACCATGCCGCTCGCAGGGATGGAATGGAGTGCCACGACTGGCTGATGACGCCCGCGTATAGCCCCAATGATGAATAGGGTCGTGACGTGGAACCGTCCCCGTCATCATCTACAGGACTAGCGGGACCCGCGTAAAAGGAGATGAAGGGCGTCGCGATCCCGAAGGTCTTCTTCCTCCTCGCTTTTCTCTCTCTCGTGTAACCTGCGCCTTCATCTTTATCTATAAAAGGGGAAGCAGGACGCCCCACGAAGGGCACGGCTGAACGAGCTCAACGAGACTCAACTCCGTTCGACCCTCTCACTAGAGACTTGAGACCTGCTCCCTGTCTCGTCCGTTTGTAACTCCTACTAATGCCGGTAACATGAGCAGCAGCAGACTGGACGTAGGGACATTCCGCCCGAACCAGTATAAATTCTTGTGTCCTCCGAGCACGCCATCCGGGCCAGACGCGCAAATCACAAATTTACTAGTTGGTTATTCGAAGCACCGACAATACTCTTGGAGATGCTTTAACAACTCATAATCCATGCTCCTAATCTTTTAGAACTTTTGAGAAAAATCACATGTCCTGTGTAAAGTTACAAGCTTTCGCACGTATCTTCTCTCCCCACACGTGTTTGTCGGCCAATCTAAAGGTGGATAAAAGAAATAAAGAGTAGGAAATGGTTCCTGATGTGTTTCCTGATGTAAAATTGTCTTTTATATTTTAGGAGTGGATTATTAGAAACTCTTGTAGATGATATTCTTTATTCCTTCCCATACTTTCTTAGGAGTTATAAAACTTCGTGTTTTTGGAAACGAAATATTGGGTACTCTTAATATGCTTACAACAAAGCGAGAGCGAGATCGAAGTGTGGAAATCGGGTCGATTCATTCGCGATGGCTTCGCTCAACTTGCGTAGATACTAGTACTGTTACTATACGTGCCACCCTGGAGTGTAACGACAAAAGTGAAAGACCAGATGATCATCATAAGGCCGGGGGCCTGGGGTCCGGACTCCGGACTCGGGCGGCTTCACGGGCGGCTCCAGGGCCCTAGTTCATCTTCTCCACTACTCGACCCCACTAATCGCCACAGCATGACACCCCAAGATTCCCTCGGTGCCTCGGTGCAGTGTGTGTATCAGCCTACCTGGCAGCGTGGCGGGCACCAGGCAGACGCATGCACGAGACCGAGGGCGAGGGGGCCTGGAGCACTAGCGCCAGAGCGTAGGCTGGCGTGATAGGGAGATGGATGGACGGATGAACGCGTACGTACGCGAGCCTACAGCGGCGAGAACCGAACTTTGGTTACGTGCATCGTTCCCTATTTTCCTAGGAAAAAAAAACGCTCGCCTATATCCTTTGGTCACGTGAATCGGGAAGCTATTCTGTCCATTTCCCGGCGCTTGTCAGCTGTCGCGTTAGTTGGGCTGGGAAGCACAGAACGAGCGAGTCACATGCCCAGACCTCACGTTGCGTCTTTTTGCGTCTATATATACCACGCGAGCTGAAGATAGCCAAGTCTAGGCCAACTAACGGCCTTTTTGGGTCCAACAGGCAACAGCCCATCGGCGAGCAGGGGCTGGTTGGAGAAGATTTTCGGAGAAATTTCATATGAATTCCTCAATTTTCGCTAAAGTCCGATTTGCCTTTTCTCTCTATCTTGCGAAACCGTTTAATTGTTCTCCTTGGACGATTATGACAACGGCTTTTAGCTAACGTGACGTTAAGTCTGCTGCAAAGAAAGTAAATCGAACTATGTTCATAGTTGAGCAAAGTCAAATACATTTTACCAAAAGTAATAAAAAATAACTTTTTTTATAAAATTTTATATAGACCCCAAATCTGATTTAACATAGAAAATTCATATAATTTTTTTTTCTATCTCAGAAAATATGAACCAGTTTCAGATTTTTTTTCTTCTAAAATGATGCTCTACCGTTTTCGTGCTTTGACTATACGTATTTGCTAGTTATGCACTGGTATCTATTATAATTAGTCTATGTTGACGACATAAGCTATACAAAAGTTCAAGTGACTGCGAGGATAACACAAGTGACTCGATTTTGTTTAGAGTGAACACATATGTATGTTTTTTTTAGCAAGAACACCGGGGGAGACGATGAGTCGCCACCTGAATATATTATCATTGATTCCAGAAAAGTTTGGTGGGTGGAGGGGCAGAGCCCCTAGTACAATTGGCTTGGTGCCAGTTACAAATACGGGAGGGGCTGTAGAGAAATAGATTACATCCAAACAATTGATCTCCAGAAGTTAGAAAGGAGATAGGCCTTCCTAGGGATACGACGCTTCCAAAGAGCTGCAGTAGCCTTGCAAGTGATCACAAGCCGGTCAACACTCGGGTGTAGGCCCCGAAACACCACATCGTGTCGGTGCTTCCAGAGTTCCCAACAGCAAACAACTTGTTCGCTTGGTCGTAAACGATCGTAAATTTTCAGTCAAAATAGTATTTTTCTCTCACACCAAATCAGCCAGCAGTAATAATCCACGATCGTATACGATCGTATTAGCATCAGCTGAACAGGTTGAAAGTAGGATAAGGGGTGAAGTCGCCTTAGGATGTGTCCTCGGCGGGGGGTTGGCGCTCCACAGGTTCTCCACCGAGTTAACTTGTTCCATCTGCCACCCAATCCGGGCCCAAAATTGGCGGGCAAAGTCATAGCGCAGGATGATGTGATTCGCGTCCTCGTCGTTCTTCTTGCACAGGTCACATGTTGCATCAGTAAGTATTCCTTTCTTCTCTAAATTTACCTTGCATTGTATCCGGTTCTGTAGTAGGATCCAGGCAAAGAACCTGACCCTTGGAGGTGCGAAGTTGCGCCTGACAAAGGCAAAGGAGGGGAGTTGCTGCTCCCCTCTGATGGATGCTCTGTATATTAGGGCTGTTGCTCACTTGTGGTCTTCTTTCTCAAACACATATGTATGTTACTTGTACAAGTATGGACAATCAGCTCTATGAACGCACGCACGCATGCTATTCCTATGAGCATACATTTTGAGATTGACCATATATAGACGTCTTCATGTCCACGAGCACGTTGTGTATCACTGGAGGTAGTGTCGTACAGTAAATCAGGAAAATTGAGAGAACCTATTTGAGCTAGGGCTCAAGGCTCATGTGAGCAGATTCATCGTAAAGGAACCAAATTAGTTGGCAATATTTATTGTTGATAATTTTCATATCTATACCTATAATAATAAAGAGGTAAAATTTTAGCCTATTTTTTCGTCCATCCATTTTTTTGTACGTCTCTTTCTAACTACTGCATAATAGAGAGTTTCTTCCATCCGGACTTATATATAAAAACCGTGTTCATACGAGTTAGAATAACTCCTGTCTAGCGTGATACGGAGTCCGATTCTAAAACATATTGGGTCCATGCTCATATGTGTTAGAACAACTCACGTCTAGCAATGATACGGACTCCGATTCTAATATATATTGATTCCTACTTTTTTTAGTTTCGGTTAGACTCCATTTTCCGTTTTGATGTCCTTTTTATTTTTGTTTTCAACTCCGGAGACCGTCCATTGGCCATGAACTTTTTTCAGTATTCTGTTTTGATATTTTTTTTTATATTTCCTTTTTTTTCCAAGTTCCGGCTTTTTTTCAGTTCCGTTTAGAGTCCTTTCCTATTTTGATGTCTTTTTTATTTTTGTTTTTTAATTTTGGATACGGATAGAGTCCATTGGCCATGAACTTTGTTTCATTAGAGTCCTTTTCGTGTTTTGATGTTTTTTATTTCTGTTTTTCCTGGTTCCCATTAGAGTCCATTGGCCATGAACCTTTTTTTTCTATACCTTATTTTTTAAAATACTAAAAAGGAAAATTTCTACTAATTTTTTAGTCGCCTCATTTTGGTCCGGTCCCTTTTAAATTCTACGCGTTTCAGCGGAGACTACTAATCCTACTCAGTATTAGTGGAGACTCAAAACAAAGTTCACGTACAACCCATACATGCACAAAATATTAACAGGGCAAACAAGGGAAGGAAGGAGAAATACGCATGCCTCAGGCAAGTAATTGGATCAAAGTCGAATCAAACAGCAGTAGAGAAAATCAACCACCATAAATACGTGATTGCAACAAAAAGAAAGGTAACACCCTCGGTATTACACCTTAAACCAATTACTAAAACATGTCATGAATATCATATTTATGTGATAATGCATGTGATAGAATGTGTTGATAAATTTCTTGTAACTTAAAATGATCAATAAAAATGTTAAATGAAAGTTGATTCAATAGCTCATGTATATCAAGTAGGGTTGAAAATCAATTTTTATTAAGCAAAAATACTATAGAACATGTGTGTGATACTTAAATAAAGTTTGAAGTACAAACTTTGTAGATGACAATGCAACTTTTGTTGTAGAGAAATAACACTGCTAGCTAGTAATTCTAGTAGCTTAGAAATAGAACTTGAAATTGAATTCAGCCAACACTTAGAAGATTCTTTAAGTTTATTGACAACTAGACAATGTCAGGTTTGGGGATTTATTTTATGAAATTGAGTTAAGAGGTGGTGTCGGATTTTAGCTCGGATTGGTAGCCTAATAGACCCTCTTTAGCATAGTAAAGGCGGTTTAGTGTCAACCTCAACCGTTTAGTTGCTATCAACGCTTTAAAATTCGTGCACGGCACGTTCTCGGGCTGGCTCGCCGGGTGGACGCGGTCACCAAGCTCGGCTGCGGCCCAGCCGCCACTAACCCCGCTGCGCGGAGTCACCACTGCTGCCGCCTGCCCCGCCCCACGCCATGACGGAGCCGCTGCCAGTGTCATCACCTCATCGTTGCGTCCACACTGCTGCCCTGCCTCGCGTTGCCGCTACCGACGCCATTGCGACGTTGTGCTGCCCTACTGCTCGCCTTGTCCCCGCGTGCACGTGGGCTGTCCCGGCTCTTAAATAAAGTTTGAAGTACAAACTTTGTAAATGACAATGCAACGTTTGCTGTAGAGAAATAATATTACTAGCAAGTAATTCTAGTAGCTTAGAAATGGAACTTGAAATTAAATTCAGCCAACACTTAGAAGATTCTTTAACTTTATTGACAGCTAGACAATGTCAGGTTTGGGGATTTATTTTGTAAAATTGAGTTAAGAGGTGGTGTCGGGTTTTAGCTCGGATTGGTAGCCTAATAGACCCTCTTTAGCATAGTGAAGGTGGTTTAGTGTCAACCTCAATCGTTTAGTTGCTATCGACGCTTTAAAATTCATGCACGATACGTTCTTGGGCTGGTTCACCGGGTGGACGTGATCACCAATCTCGGGCGCTTGGCGTCACCACGCTGGTCGCGCGTGAGCGCGCTGCCTCGTGTGGTCGGTCGTGGCTGCTTCTGGCCTGGATGTGGCCCGGTCGCCGCTGGCCCCACCGCGTGGAGCCGCTGCTGCTGCCACCTACCCCACCCCGCGCCGCGATGGAGCCGCTGCTGGCGCCATCACCTCATCGTCGCGTCCGTGCTACTACCCTACCTAGCGTTGCCGCTACCGACGCCACTACGATATTGTGCTGCGCTGCCGCTCGCCTTGTCCCCGCATGCACGTGGGCTGTCCTGGCTACCTTGTGTCGTCGCCTCGCCTTAATGGCGTTGCGGCTGCGCATGCCACGCGCCACCTGCCTCTGCGCACGCACATGGTCTGGCCGGGTTGTCGCGTAGCGGGTGCGCAGACGCTGCCTCGGGTCTGGCCGATCGCTTGCCGCTAAGACGAGGATGAGCCGAGCCAGTCCTGCTCCTCTCTCTGCCACCGTGACCGGCCGACCCCGCTCGCTTAATTCGGCATGGTTGAGTCACCATCACCCGATTCATCACGTCCCTAACTTCTTCATTAAGCCACCTGACCCCCCGGCCCCTTCCCAGCCTTGAAGCAAGCAGGACCAAGCTCCAATTTGGAGTTTTTCCCCGTCGCCATGCCATTAAGGCCGCGCTCGGTCATGGTCGAGGGCAGCCCTCCTACCGTTCCTCCTAAGCCCATTCACCTGCACTACTAGCTTCGCCTTGCCTCCCTCTCCACCTTGCGCATGCCAGTGGAACCGCTACCGCCTCCCCATCATCGCTGACGTGACCATGCCGCCACGGTGCGTCACCGCATGGCTTAGTCGCACGTGGTCTGCCCTTCTCCATCATCCTCTACCCCAACCGTCACCTCAACCTGATCCATGGTAGCCTCCTGATGCTCACGTGCTAACCAATTAGGTCTGTAGCTACACCAGCTCACTAGAATAGTGGTGCCGCCATCGCGGATGGCCGCGCACCACTGCAGCCTTCCCTAGCAAGAGTATCACCCTGCACCGCCGCTTAGCGTAGTCGCTCGGGTTGGAGATGGCGACTGGCCCGTTTGGTGGTCTACCGTAGGTCCCAGGTGGGCTGAGTCACCGGCCGTCGCACCGCCATGCGTTGAGTCACCGACGGTATGTGTAGGGGAATTCTAGGAAAGCTAGGGGGTTAAGTGAAAAGGTTTGAGAGAGAGGAAAATAGTGTTAGTACTTAGTTGTAATACGGGAGAAGTTTGAGGTCTCTTTTGCAAAATCGCCCGTGCACGTGGGATTCCCTCCCCCGTCGTGGGCCATCTCACGCTGTAGGCCAGCCTCACATGGGCCGCACCGTGGGCCATCGCGCACTATGTCGCGTGGGAGAATTTGTTTTTCTTTTTCATGAGGAATTAGAAATAGTTTTCTAATTTAATTTCTGAGCTGATCTTTGGCAATTAATATAAAATTATGTAGGTGTCCAAAAATTATGAAACAAATTTTGTTAGATTCTTAAAATTATGCTCTATCTGTTGGTGTATTTAGTTCATATATATACAGGTTGATATCAGGAGCTATTGAATTGTTTGAGAATGCTTCATATTATTAAATTAATGATTATAGGAATTTTTGTGGTAAATTGGTGCTAGCTTTGGCCCTGAAATTTTTATAGTAGCTTTATGGTATTATTACGTGCTCACTGTAATTTTTATAGCCTTATGGTAGACTAAGCATTAGGGTAGTTAAATGCTCTTTGTTTTAATATACATTAAATCACTAGAAGAAATAAAGATATATCCTTAATTTGCCAAGCTAAGGGTTTGTTAGTTGAATCCAACACCCTGCTTGATGAAGATGATAGTTAGCTTAGTATCTTAGTCATTAGAGCTAACTTAGTAACTTAATATGTGTATTCTTATTTTAAGAGTTGTTGTTGCCTAAATGCTAAGTATTGCATCATCATCGTATGCATGTAGAGAACGAGTTGGTGGAGATAGTGATCAACGATGATCGTGAGTTCAAGGAGATCATCGAGGAGTATGAGGAGGAGATCCTCATGAGGGAGGAAGTCCTAGAGCCATCGATGACTGACTCGGCTAACACCGCGCCTGCCTAATGCAAGCCCCGATGCATAACCCTTATTTTTTATAATCACTGAATATATATATATATATGTGATGTGCATTTACGTTACAGGAATTTTTATGAAGACCACATGCATAGATATATCTATCCTATGAGTCTTACTAGTGCAGATTCGAGTAGATGCTATGCTTAGGTTTTCGGTAGCGTGAGTAACCTACCGTTACTCACAATAAGTGATTATTAAATCTACGCTCATGATAAAATGATGAAGGGAAAAATTGGAGACCAGGCAGGGATATGGTATGGGTATTGGTGGGTGTGACGAGTTGTGTCCCATGGCCATGGGGCTTAGCTTGGTTACATTGTTTTCCCTATCCATGTTGATTAAGGACCGTCTATTGCTGTGGATGATAGTCAGGTCATAGACTTATTATCCTGAGCACATACTTGCTTATGGGAGCGAAAAGGCTCGTTACGCTCTTGTCATAGGTTCTGGCTCTTTCCGTACCGACTGATTGGAGGCAGGGAAAGGTGGAGGTCTAAGCACCATACTAAGATCGGGTCTTAGGTGTGGGGGCTTAGAGTCCATGTTTGGATAGGGATCTAGACCTCTTAACAGGAGTGGAATGGGTTGGTCTTGTTTGTGCCTAGGGTACAAACGGGTGTGTGTTTTGGGGTACCTAGCTAGGATACATTGGTTCACGAATCATCATTTCTGTGAGACGGTACGACTTGGCTCTGGTCTAGCACCGTAGTAAGAACTGGAAGATAAAAGATGGTAAAATGGTTTTGATTGCTCAACCCTTGCTTGAAAGTAGAACAGGTGCTTACTTAGAATGGTTAGCTAATGAAGTAATCATGACTGCTAATATAACTTGACTGTAAGGGTGAACTATTAGTAATGCTTTTCACAAATAAAAAGAAAACAACAAACCCATATTACCTATCATACTCCTTAGAGTCTGGAAACTATTCCCACTAGTCAGGTAAGTCTTGTGAGTACATTGTGTACTCAGGGTTTATTTTACCCCTGTTGTAGGTGCAGCTTAAGGAGTAGCTTTTGTGTGGAGGATTCTTCTGGTGGGCACAGATGTATCCTTGTATCGTTTCTATTAGATGTTTATTTTTATTCTGCTGTTTCATTATCGCTCTCTAAGCTCCGGTATTATAATAAATAATTTCTAAGAACTCTTGTTGTATGAAATAGACTAAGTATTATAAACGCGTACTCATTATCAGACTCTGGAGGTAAAATGTGGATTGATTCGAGTTCTCCCGTGGGGTGTGCTCGACGGAACTATCCGGTGTAGCTAACTTTCAGGGTGCTTAGTGTCTAGTAGAAGATGAGCGCCTCTGAAAGCATGTTATTTTGGGCGATTCTGCCATAGGTAGTATCAGAGCCCAATAATGAGTCTACGAGTTTAAAAACCCTTTTCAAAACCTAAAATTTGACCAACAAAAGCTTTGCGAAAAGTAGGATACGATAAATTACGTAAATAAGTATAAGCCCTAGTAATATGGTCTATCTAGGATAGCGGCACTGGTTTATCTAATCAATCTTCTATAAGTACACTAACTTATACTGCGTAAGAATCATTTAGGATATGGAAAGTGAGTATGCGCTGTGCCAAAAATTATGTGCGAATGCCGTTATATTCTAGCTTGAGCGAACGAATAGGTCTATCCATGCATGATGAAGAAGAGAACCTTGTTTAAACTAAATTCTCTCCACATGTATAACTTTGGGTAGTAAATTGATAGGATAACAAATAAAGAGAAATGCTTTAACTCTTAAGGAAAAGTCTCGCTAGTAACCATTTGTTGGGCCTTATCATCTCTCTAGCCGTTTGTTTCTAAGTATGGAGGCATGATCCCTAACGGTGGGTTCCTATCTATTTATAGATAAACCTAAGGTCTGATCGTGGGAGCACCACTGTTGGGACGGGCCGTGGTCTTGGTGAAGACCAGGGCGAAAATGGTTGTGGCGATGATCATGGTTGTAACACCCTCAGTGTTACACCCTAAATTATTTACTAAAACATGTCATGAGCATCATGTTTATATGTTAATGCATGTGATAGAATATGTAGATAAATTTCTTGTAACTTAAAATGATCAATAAAAATGTTAACTGAGACTTGATTCAATAGTTCATGTATATCAAGTAAGGTTTAAAACCAAATTTTATTAAGAAAAATTACTATAGAACATATGTGTGATACTTAAATAAAGTTTGAAGTACAAACTTTGTAGATGACTGTGAAATACTCGCTATTGAAAAATGATATTACTAGTTAATATTTCTAATAGCCTAGAAATTGCAAATTGAAATCAAGTTCAGCTCAAAAACTTAGAAAATTTCCAAGTTTGTCAATAGCTAGACATTGCTATGTTTAGCAAATTATTTTGAGAAATTGAGTTAAGAAGTGGTGTCGTGTTTTAGCTCAGATTGGTAGTTAATAGACCCTCTTTAGCATAGTGAAGGCGGTTTAGTGTCAACCTCAACCGTTTAGTTGCTATCGATGCCTTAAAATTCGTGCACAACACGTTCTCGGGCTGGCTCACTGGGTGGACGCGATCACCAGGCTTGAGTGCTCGATGTCACCGTGTTGGTCGTGTGTGCACGCACTACTACGTGTAGCCAGTCGTGGCTACCCCTGGCCTAGTTGCGGCCTAGCCACCGCTAGCCTCGCCACACAGAGCCGCTGCTGCTGCCACTGGCCCCGCCACGTGGAGCCACCGCTATTGCCGCCTACCCTGCCCCGTGCCACGATGAAGCCATAGCCAGTGCCATCACATCCGCACTGCTGCCATGCCATGCATTGCCGCTACCAACGCCACTACGACGCTGTGACATGCATCGTCGCCTCACCTTAATGGCCCTATGGCCACGCATGTCGCACCCCCACCTACCTCCGCGTGCATACGTGGTGTGGCCACGTTGTCGCGTAGCGGGTGCGCAGACACCGCCTCTGGTCTGGCCGGCCGCTTGCCGCCAAGGCAAGGATGAGCCAAGCTAGACCTGCCCCTCCCTCTCTGCCACCACAACTAGCTGACCCCGCTCGCTTAATTTGGCATGGTTGAGTCACCATCGCTCGATTCATCACATCCCTGGATTCTCCATTAAGCAACCGGACCCCCGACCCCCACCCAGCCTTGAAGCGAGCATGGCCAAGCTCCAATTTTGGAGTTTCTCCAAAGTCGTGCTGATAAGGCCGCACCCAACCATGGATGTGGGTAGCCCTCCTACCGTCCCTCCTGAGCCAATTCACTTGCACCACCAGTTTCGCCTCGCCTCCCTCTCCACCTTGCACACATCTATCGAACTGCTACCGCCTCCCCGTTGTTGCTGACGTGACCATGCCACCGTGGTGCGCTGCCGCACAGCTCGGCCACATGTGGCCAACCTTCCTCCGTCATCCTCCACCCCAACTGTCACCTTGGCTAGGTCCACGATAGCCTCCTTATGCTCGCGCACTAACCAATTAGGCCTGTAGCTGCCCCTAGCTCATCGGAATAGTGGCATCACCGTCACGGATGGCCGCGCGCCACTACAACCTTCCCCAGTGAGTTTTGTCACCCCTCACCACCGCTTAGCGTAGTCGCTCGGGTCGGAGATGGTGATCGACCCATTAGGTGGGCCCGCGTAGGTCCCAGGTGGCTGGTTTAAGCGCTTATTGCCGCCGCTCGCCTTGCCGCCGTGCACTGAGTTGCTGGGGGTGCGCACGGATGAATTAGGGAAAGGCTAGGGGTTAAGTGGGAAGTTCTGAGAGAAGAGAAAATAGTGTTAGTACTAAATTGTAAATAGGGAGCAGTTTGAGGTCTCTTTTGCATAGTCATCGACGTGTGCGGGATTCCCCGGCGCGGGCCATCTCGCGTGGGCTGCGCGTGTGGGCCGCGCGGGAGAATTCATTTTTCTTTTTCATAAGGAATTAGAAATAGTTTTCTAATTTAATTTTTGAGCTAATCTTTGGTACATAATATAAAATCATGTAGGTGTCCAAAAATTATGAAACAAATTTTGTTAGGTTCCTAAAATTATGCTCTATCTGTTAGTATATTTAGTTCATATATGTACATGTTGATACCAGGGGCTATTAAATTATTTGAGTGCTCAATATTATTAGTTAATTATTGTAGGAATTTTTGTGTAGATTGGTGATAGCTTTGGTCCTAAAAATTTTATAGTAGCTTCATGGTATTATTATGTGCTCATTGTAATTTTTGTAGCTTTAGAATAGACTAAACATTAGGGTAGTTAAATGCCCTTTATTTCAAATACACATTAAATCATTAGTAGAAATAAAGATATATCCTTCATTTGTAAAGCTATGTTTTGTTAGTTGAATCCAACACTTTGCTTGGTAAAGATGATAGTTAGCTTAGTATCTTAGTCATTAGAGCTAGCTTAGTAGCTTAGTATGTGTATTCTTATTTTAAGAGTTAATGTTGCAAAAATGATAAGTGTTGCATCATCATTGCATGCATGTAGAGAACGAGTTGGCAGAGATCGTGACCACCGGTGATCACGAGTTCGAGGAGATCGTCGAGTAGTACGAGGAGGAGGTTCTCGTATAGGAGGAGGTCCTAGAGCCACCACTAACTAACTCAGCTGACACCGTGCCTGCCCAAGGCATGCCCCGGTGCATAACCCTTATTTTTTATAATCACTGAATATATATGTGTGATGTGCATTTACGTTATAGGAATTTTATGAAAACCACATGCATAGATATAATTGTCCTATGAGTCCAACTAGTACAGGTTCGAGTAGCTGCTATGCTTTGGTTTTCGGTAGTGTGAGTAACCTGTCGTTACTCACAATAGGTGATTATTATAATTACTCTCATGATAAAATGATGAAAGGAAAAAATGGAGATAGGGAAGGGATATGGTATGGGTATTGGTGGGTGTAACAGGTTGTGTCCCATGGCCAACGGGGCTTAGCTTGGTTACACTGTTGTCTCTATTCATGTTGATTAAAGACCATCTATTGCTATGGATGGTAGTCAGGTCATAGACTTATTATCCTAAGCACATACTTACTTATGGGAGCAGGAAGGCTCATTACTCTCTTGTGTGGGTTCCGGCTATTTCTGGATCGACTGATTGGAGACGAGGAAAGGTGAAGGTCTAAGCACCATACTGAGATCGGGGTCTCAAATGTGGGGGCTTGGAGTTCAAGTTTGGATGGGGACCTAGACCCCATGACAGGAGTGGAATGGGTTGGTCTTGTTTATGCCTGGGGTACAAATGAGGCATGTGTTTTGGGGTACCCAGCTATGATACATTGGTTCATGAATCACCGTTTCTATGAGATGGTATGACTTGGCTATGGTCTAGCACCGTAGTAAGAATTGGAGGATGAAAGATGGTAAAATAGTTCTGCTTGCTCAACCCTTGCTTGAAAGTAGAACAGGTACTTACTTAGAATTGTTAGCTAATGAAGTAATCATGATTGCTAATAAAACTTGACTATAAGGATGAACTATTAGTAATGCTTTTCACAAACAAAAAGAAAACAACAAACCCATATCGCCTATCATACTCCTTGGAGTTGGGAAACTATTCCCACTAGTTGGGTAAGTCTTGCGAGTACATTATGTACTCAGGGTTTATTTTACCCCTGTTGTAGGTGCAGCTTGAGGAGTAGCTCTTGTGTGGAGAATTCTTCTGGTGGGCACATACGGATCCTTATATCGATTCCGCTAGATGTTTATTTTTATTCCGCTATTTAATTATCGCACTTTGTACTCTGGTATTGTAATAAATAATTTCCAAAGAACTCTGGTTGTATGAAATGGACTAAGTATCATAAGCTCGTACTCATTATTGGATTCTGTGTGTAAAACATGGATTGTTTCGAGTTCTCCCTTGGGGTGTGCTCGACGGAACTGTCTGATATAGCTCCCTTTCGAGGTGCTTAGTGTCTAGTGGAAGACAAGTGCCTCTGGAAGCATGTTATTTTGGGCGGTTCTGCTACAATGGCAATGCCAACGGGGAGAGCAATGAGGCCCCATTCTTTGGTCCTCCTCCTCCACCACTGCCTCCATGACCCATGCCAAGATGATGGCTGAGATGTTGGTTGCTCATCGCGAGTCGGCCCGTGCCTTGGAGATGCTGGCATAGGCTATTGGTGGCTTTGCCCGTGGAGGCCCTGATGGTAATGGCGTAAACGGGGGTGGTGCTCATGGTCCTGAGAAGCCCTGTTCCTATCAGTACTTCTTAGGGACACACCCACCTATGTTCACACCAACTGCTGAGCCTCTAGACATGGAGCATTGGCTTCGTATTCTAGAGCAAAAGTTTTAGCTGCTTAATGTGACGGATGAGCAGAAGGTGTGCTTTGCTGCACAACAACTTCTAGGATCTACCAGTGCTTGGTGGGACACTTTCAATGCCATGCATCCTATGGACCACCATGTGACTTGGCGAGAGTTTACCACTGCTTTCCGTTAGTACTATATTCCTGTTGGTTTGCTAAATAGGAAGTTGTCCGAGTTTCTAGAGCTAAAGCAAGGAAACATGAATGTGATGGAATATGTGAACAAGTTCAACCACCTTGCACAGTATGCTGGGGCTCGTGTCGATACTAATGAGAAGAAGATGGACCATTTCAATCGTGGTCTCTCTTGCATCTTGCAAGAGAAGTTGTATACCAAGGGGCTATCAGACCTTTGGTGCTTTGATGAATGCTGCCATTGCTATAGAGGGACTCTAGCGTGACTCTCTGGCTGAGTGGAAACGTAAGAGGGTGATCACTAGGTCTTCTAGTCACCCACAGTCGCATAAGGTACATGTTTTGAGGAGGGTGTCCTATCACTCTTCGGGTGGATAGTCATCTCGTCAGACTCAACAGACTTACCAAGCACCTCCCACCCAGTACCGTGCACCTACTCAGTAGGTGCAGCAGCCTCAAGGACAACAGGTTCTGCCTCATCAGGGATAGGGGAACAAGCCAGGTGCTTGTTTCAAGTGTGGCAAGGAAGGCCACTATGCTCATGAGTGCCCCCATAACCAGCTTACTCAGTCTTCTCAGCATTCAGTCAACTCTCGTTTGGTCAAGAGGACTATCATCAGGAAGAAGGTGCCTATGAGCCGCTCAGGATAGGTTCACTTCACCAAGGCTGAGGAGATCTCGCAGGAAGAGCCTATGATGGCTGGTATATTCACCATTGATTCCCACCCATCATATGTATTATTTGATTCTGGTGCATCACATTCATTCATGAGTATGAGGTTTGCACAATGGCCAATATATCTACTATGGCTATTTCTATTGTCTATAGAATTAGAACCCTGGGTGCACATTTGTGCGTTAAAACTCAGACGGACATAGTGAGGCTTGTGCTAGCCACTCACTCTTATTGTCTCCAGTTCATGGTGCTGCCTGTGTAAGGCATAGATGTAATTCTAGGAATGAACTAGTTAATAAACTATGGGGTAGTCTAGAACCTTAGGCAAAGAATTGTTGAGTTGAAGCTTCCTTCTTTTGAGGATAGAATGTCTCTCCTTATGCCTTTAGTTTCTGCCCTACCAGTTATTGCTCATACTGAAGTTTCTCCTGATCTTGCGTCTATTCTTGTGGTTTATGAGTTTCTGGATGTCTTTCCTAAAGATCTACCTAGGTTACCACCGGATAGGGATGTGGAGTTTTCCATTGAGTTAGAATCTAGAACTGCTCCTATTTCACGGTGTCCTTACCGCATGGCTCCAAAAGAATTGGCCAAGATGAAGAAATAGTTAAAGGAATTGTTGGAAAAGAGATTCATACATCCAAGTTCTTCACCATGGGGTTGCCTAGCTATTTTCATGAAGAAGAAGGATGGCACTCTTTGGATGTGTGTGGATTATTGCCCTCTCAATGCGGTAACCATTAAGAACATGCATCATTTACCTCATATTGATACTTTGTTCGATCAGTTGGCTGGTGCCAAGGTGTTTTTAAAGGTTGATCTTCATTCTAGGTATCACCAAATTAAGATCCGGCCACAAGATATACCAAAGACAACTTTCTCTACTAGGTATGGCCTCTATGAATTCCTAGTCATGTCTTTTGGTCTCATCAATGCTCCTGCATTCTTCATGTATCTCATGAATTCGGTCTTCATGCCGGAGTTAGATAAGTTTGTAGTGGTGTTCATTGATGACATATTGATATATTCTAAGAACAATGAAGAGCATGCACAACATCTTCGCATAGTCCTAACTCGATTGCGGGAACACAAGTTGTATGCCAAATTCAGCAAGTGTGAGTTTTGGTTGGATCGAGTGTAGTTTTTGGGACATGTCCTGACACCTAAAGGCATCTCTATGGATCCTAGCAAGGTGGAAGACGTGTTAAATTGGAAATCTCCAAAGTTAGTGCATCAGATTCGTTAGTTCCTTGGTCTAGTTAGGTATTATTGGCTCTTTATCCCTAATTTTTCCAAAATAGCTCAACCAATGACCAAGTTGCTCTAGAATGATGTCAAGTTTGTATGGAGGCTGACTTGTGAATAAGCTTTCCAAGCCCTAAAGAAGTTTCTTACCTCTGCTCCTGTTCTTGCCCAACCAGATATTGATAGGCCGTTTGATGTGTATTGTAATGCCTCTAGGACTGGACTAGGATGTGTGCTTATGCAAGGCGGACGTGTGATCGCTTATGCTTCACACCAGCTAAAAAAGCACGAGTTGAGTTATCCCACCCATGATTTAGAGCTGGCAGCAGTGGTGCACGCTCTAAAAATTTAGAGACATTACCTGTTGGGAAATAAAGTGCATATCTACATGGATCACAAGATTCTCAAATATATTTTCACTCAATCCAAGTTGAATAGGAGGCAATGGAGGTGGCTCGAGTTAATCAAGGATTACAATTTAGAAGTTCATTATCACCCTGGAAAAGCTAATGTGGTAGCTGATGCCTTAAGTTGGAAGTCGCATCAAGTTGAAGAAGAATCTTTGTCTCTCAACCATTCTGAGGTGTTAGCCCATGTTGCTCTAGTCTCAAATCTACTTGAGCAAATTATTATAGAGCAAAGGCAAGATGTTTTGAAAATTCCACATATCAAGAAGCTAATCGATGAAGGGCGTGGTCCTCATTTCAGTATTGATGATCAAGGTGTGGTGAAGTTCAAGAACCAATTGGTGGTTCCCTCAAGTGATGAGCTTAGGAGAAAAATTTTGGATGAAGCTCACAACTCTAAATTATCCATTCATCTGAGAAGTAACAAGAGGTATCATGATTTGCGTCACTTGTATTGGTGGCCAAATATGAAACAGGATATTACCAAATACATATCAGAATGTGACATTTGTGGAAGGATTAAGGTGGACCATATGCGTATGCCTGGATTTTTATAGCCCTTGCCTATCCCTGTTTGGAAATGGGAGGATATTTCCATGGACTTTGTTGTGGGTTTGCCCCACACGGCAAAGGGGTATGACTCTATTTGGGTCATTGTGGACCGCCTTACTAAGTCCGCTCATTTCCTCCCGGTGGATACAAGGTATTCAACCAAGAAGTATGCCAAGTTGTATTTTGATCGGGTTGTTATCTTATATGGATTCCTCTTACCATTGTTTTCGATAGAGGGTCAGTCTTTGTGTCTTGTTTCTAGGAGCAACTCTAGAAATGTCTTGGTACTCGTCTCCTCAGAAGTTTAGCTTATCACCCATAAACTGATGGTCAGACAGAAGGGGTCAACCAAATGCCTAACTCTAGCTGAGTTTTCTTATAACAATAGCTATCAAGAGAGCATTCGAATGGCACCTTTTGAGGCCATGTATGGCAAGAAATGTAGAACACCTCTTAACTGGGTTGAAGTGGGTGATCGTGGTTACTTTGGACTTGATTTTATCAAAGAAGCAAGAGAACATGTCAGTGTTATTAAGAGTCACTTGAAAGCGGCTTAGAATCGTCAGAAAGCTTATGCGGATAAGAGGAGAAGACCTTTGCAGTTTAAAGTTGGTGACCATGTGTACCTAAAGGTATCCCCGATGAGAGGAGTGCATTGGTTTGGAGTTCAGGGAAAATTAGCTCCTCGTTATGTCAGACCTTATAAAGTTTTGGAACGGTGTGGTACTGTTGCTTATTGTCTCCAACTTCTAGATATTTTGTCAGTAGTACATAATGTCTTTTATGTTTCCCAATTAAAGAAGTGTTTATGAGTTTTTGAGGAAGTGGTGGAAATTGAACGACTCCCTCTCCAACCTGATCTTTCTTATATTGAGCATCCCGTCAAAATCTTGGATGAAAGAGATAGTCACGAGGAACAAAGTGGTGAAATTTTATAAAGTCCAGTGGCAAAACCATTCAGAGGATGAAGCAACTTGGGAACAAGAGAGTTATATTCTGGAGCATTATCAACATCTTCTCCCTCAAAGTATCGAGGTAATGGGTTAAGTAAAAGTTTATTTCTTATCCCTTTTCCCACACTAGGCACACACATAAAATCTCAGACGAGATTTTGTTTAAGGGGGGAGAGCTATAACACCCTTGGTGTTACGCCTTAAAGCAACTACTAAAATATGTCTTGAGCATCATGTTTATGTGATAATGCATGTGATAGAATGTGTAGATAAATTTCTTGTTACTTAAAATGATTAATAAAAATATTAAATGAAAGTTGATTCAATAGCTGATGTATATCAAGTAGGGTTGAAAACAAATTTTTATTAAGCAAAAATACTATAGAACATGTGTGTGATACATAAATAAAGTTTGAAGTACAAACTTTGTAGATGACAATGCAACTTTTACTGTAGAGAAATAACATTGCTAGCTAGTAATTCTAGTACCTTAGAAATAGAACTTGAAATTGAATTCAACCAAGACTTAGAAGATTCTTTAAGTTTATTGACAGCTAGACAATGCCAGGTTTGGGGGATTTATTTTGTGAAATTGAGTTAAGAGGTGGTGTCGGGTTTTAGCTTGGATTGGTAGCCTAATAGACCCTCTTTAGCATAGTGAAGGCGGTTTAGTGTCAACCTCAACTGTTTAGTTGCTATCGATAATTTAAAATTCGTGCAGGACATGTTCTCGGGCTAGCTCGTAGGGTGGACATGGTCACCAAGCTTGGGTGCTTGGCATCACCTCGCTGGTCACGTGCGCACGCGGTGCCACGTGTTGCTGGCCATGGCTGTAGCCTGGCCGCCGCTGGCCTCATCGTGCAGAGTCGCTACTACGACTGCCCGCCCCGCCCCACGCCACGATGGAGCCACTACCGACGCCATCACCCCGTTGTCGCATCCACACTGCTGCCCTGCCTCACGTTGCCACTACTGACACCACTGTGACTCTATGCTGTGTTGTTGCTCGCATTGTCCCTGAGCGCACATGGGTTGTCCTGGCTGCCTCGCGCCGTCGCCTCGCCTTAATGGCGCTGTGGCCATGCATGACGCGCCCCCACCTGCCTCTACGCGCATGCATGTGGTGTGGCCATGGTGTCGTATAGCGGGTGCGCAGACGCTGCCTTGGGTCTGGCCAACCACTTGCCGCTAAGGCGAGGACAAGCCGAGCCAGACCAGCTCCTCTCTCTGCCTCCGCGATCGACCGACCCCGCTCACTTAATTCAGCATGGTTGAGTCACCATTGCCCGATTCATCACATCTCTGACCTCTCCATTAAGCCACCAGACCCCACCGACCCCTACCAACCTTGAAGTGAGCATGGCCAAGCTCCAATTTAGAGTTTTTCCCTCTGCCTTGCCATTAAGTCCACGCTCGGCCATGGTCAAGGGCAGCCCTTCTACCATCCCTCCCGAGCGAATTCGCCTACACCACTAGATTCGCCTGGCCTCCCTCTCCACCTTGCGCACACCAGTGGAACCGCTGCCGCCTCCCTATCGTCGCTGACATGACCGTGCTGCCACGGTGCACTATCGTGGTGCGCCATAGCACGGCTCGGTCACACATGGACAACCCTCCTCCGTCATCCTCCGCCCCAACCGTCACCTCATCCTGATCCATGGTAGCCTCCCGATGCTCACGCGCTAAACAATTAAGCCTGTAGCTACCCTAGCTCACCGAAATAGTGGCACCACCATCATGGATGGCTATGGGCCGCAACAGCCTTCCCCAGCAAGTCATGTCACCCCACACCACCCCTTAGCGTAGCCACTCAGGTTGGAGATGGTGACCGGCCCGTTAGGTGGTCTACTGTAGGTCCTAGGTGACCGACGCAGCCGTGCTGTGTCACCGGCCGTCGTGTGCTGAGTCGCTGGGGGTGTGCGCGGGGGAATTCTAGGAAGCCAGGGGGTTAAGTGAAAAGGTTTGAGACAGGGGAAAATAGTGTTAATACTTAGTTGTAAAGTGGGAGAAGTTTGAGATATCTTTTGCATAATTGCCAGTGCGCGCGGGATCACCCCCCCCCCCCCCCGCCGTGGGCCATCTCACGCTGCAGGCTGGCCTCGCTTGGGCCGCACCGTGGGCCATGCGTGTGGGCCGCACGGGAGAATTCATTTTTCTTTTTCAAGAGGAATTAGAAATAGTTTTCTAATTTAATTTCTGATCTAATTTTTGCCAATTAATATAAAATCATGTATGTGTCCAAAAATTATGAAACAAATTTTGTTAGGTTTATAAAATTGTGCTCTATCTGTTGGTGTATTTAGTTCATATATATACATGTTGATGCCAGGAGCTATTAAATCGTTTGAGGATGCTTCATATTATTAAATTAATCATTGTAGGAATTTTTGTGATAAATTGGTGCTAGCTTTGGTCCTAAAATTTTTATAGTAGCTTCATGGTATTATTACATGCTCACTGTAATTTTTGTAGCCTTAGGGTAGACTAAGCATTAGGATAGTTAAATGCTCTTTGTTTCAATATACATTAAATCACTAGAAGAAATAAAGATGTATCCTTAATTTGCCAAGCTAAGGGTTTGTTAGTTGAATCCAACACCCTGCTTGATGAAGATGAAGTTAGCTTAGTATCTTAGTCATTAGAGCTAGCTTAGTAGCTTAGTATGCGTATTCTTATTTTATGAGTTGTTGCCTAAATGCTAAGTGTTGCATCATCATCGTATGCATGTAGAGACTGAGTTGGTGGAGATAGTGACCACCGACAATTGCTAGTTCAAGGAGATCGTCGAGGAGTATGAGGAGGAGATCCTCATGATGGAGGAAGTCTCGGAGCAACCGACGACTGACTCAGCTGACACCACGCCTGCCCAAAGCAAGCCCCGATGCATAACCCTTATTTTTTTATAATCATTGAATATATATATATATATGTGTGTGTGTGTGTGATGTGCATTTACATTACAAGACTTTTTATGAAAACCACATGCATAGATGTATCTGTCATATGAGTCTTACTAGTGCAGATTCGAGTAGATGCTATGCTTATGTTTTTGGTAGCGTGGGTAACCTGTCGTTACTCACAATAAGTGATTCTTATATCTACGCTCATGATAAAATGATGAAGAGAAAAAAATTGGAGACCGGACAAGGATATGGTATGGGTATTGGTGGGTGTGACGAGTTGTGTCCCGTGACTATGGGGCTTAGCTGAGTTACACTGTTTTCCCTATCCATGTTGATTAAGGACCGTCCATTGCTGTGGATGGTAGTCAGGTCATAGACTTATTATCCTGAGCACATACTTGCTTATAGGAGCGGGAAGGCTCGTTACGCTCTTATCGTGGGGTTCTGGCTCTTTTCGGACCAACTGATTGGATGTAGGGAAATGTGGAGGTCTAAGCACCATACTGAGATCGGATCTCAAGTGTGGGGGCTTGGATTCCAAGTTTGGATGGGGATCTGGACCCCTTGACACGAGTGGAATGGGTTGGTCTTGTTTGTGCCTCGGGGTATAAATGGGGCGTGTGTTTCAGGGTACCCAGGTGGGATACATTGGTTCGTGAATCGCCGTTTCCGTGAGACGGTACAACTTGGCTATGGTCTAGCACCGTAGTAAGAACTAGAAGATGAAAGATGGTAAAATGGTTCTGGTTGCTCAACCTTTTCTTGAAAGTAGAACATGTGCTTACTTAGAATGGTTAGCTAATGAAGTAATCATGACTGCTAATAAAACTTGATCTTAAGGATGTACTCCTAGTAATGCTTTTCGCAAACAAAAAGAAAACAGTAAGCCCATATTTCCTATCATACTCCTTGGAGTCGGGAAACTATTCCCACTAGTCGGGTAAGCCTTGCGAGTACATTGTGTACTCAGGGTTTATTTTACCCCTATCGGCTAACTTTCAGGGTGCTTAGTGTCTAGTGAAAGACGAGCGCCTCTAAAAACGTGTTATTTCGGGTGGTTCTGCCACAAGAAATCTCCTACAACTAAAACGAACAAAACGTGGACAATTTTTTGTGCGACAAAGTTTCGAGGTTGTCGTTCCCTCTTCTTGCGATCCCATGGCTTCGTAGAGTCAACATGACGCACAAACACCAACAAATAGAAGGAAGGTGTCGCGCAAACACCGGCAAATAGACGGAAGGTGGGACGCGACCTCCACGACCTTCTTTGTCCGCGACCCAATCACCATCGTGCGTCTCCGCGACATTCTATCTCCACGATCGGCCTCCGCGACTGGCCTCCGCGACCGGCCTCCGTGATCGCCCTCCGCGACCATTGTAGGCCGTGAGACTCCGCGCGTCGTGAGACCCCGCCACCGTCCGCGACCAAGACCACCTCCGCGACCTGCACCCCGTCGCCTCCGCGACCAAGTCCGCGACCCCGCAGGCCGTGAGACTCCATGCGCCGTGAGAAGCCACCACCATCCGCGACCCAGCTCGCTCGGTCTCTGCACGACATCCTCCAACGTCTCCTGGCTTCAACGCGCCCCCCGTGCGACATCATCCACCAGCCGCGTGGTCTCTGCGATCTCCCTCGCCGGGCCATCATGCCATGATCGTACGTGCCCACATTGCCGACATCTGACCTGCAGCCTACGTCGCCGGTGAGGACAGCTTGGCGAACAAGCATCGCCGCCCATCACCCAACGTTGTGGCAGCCTAGCACCGGCGTTTTGTGAGGGCCTGCCGTCCTTCCTACGCACCGGAGACGGAGCCGACGTGGACCTACGAACACCCGCCGATCGAGCATCGCAGCCCATCGTGAACGCTCGCCGCCCATTCCAGGTGCTGCTGATTGGCCTACTATTCATTAACCGACAATTCAATTTTGTTTTCCATCACACCTACTGTTTATGGTCCGGCAATTGGTTTTGGAAGGAGAGAGGATTCAGTTAGATGCGAATTGCTTTCACCAGTCCCGTTTCTCCTGCTTCCTTCTCTATCATCTCGCTGATCTTGTTGTCGGCATCAGGGATGATGATCGCACAGGGCTCGCACTACTGTTTCTCAATAAATATATTTTTTCGTGGGAACCATAGGATTCCATTAACCTTGTGAACCAGATAAATCACCGGTCACCCCCACATGAATACAATCTGGTAGATTACCAGGACTGAAAACAGCATCTCCCTGTAAGAGTCTACCTAGACTAGCTAACTCATGTGCTACTGTATTACACGTTCTTGGGATATGCTCTACCGAAACCTCTGCAAATTCATCAGCAAGGATTTCTTTTAGCTCATGCACTAGACCCCCATAGATGACAACCTGTACTCCGAGCTTTGTAGAGCTTTTTTGATCATCAAAGCATCCGACTCAATTATAACTCGCTGAATGCCCAAAGCTTGTGCTGCTTTTGCTCACTGAATGCATGCCAACAGTTCAGACTGCCAAGCTTCAGTAGCATGATGCAGTTTTCCTGCCCCGGCCAAGAGAACATCACAATCCTCATCTCGAATGATGAATCCCCAGCTTCCTTCCCCAGTCTCCTGCGAAAAGCCACCATCGGCATTAATCTTCAGTCGCCCGGCAGGTGGTCTCTTCCATCTTGGAACTAGCTTGTTACATCGGCTTTCAGAGTGTGGCTTGAATAAATCTCTAAATTCCACTGTTTGCCGTCAAATGAGCCATGCCAATTCCTGATGGTTCCTTCTTCTATCTCCCTTCCTCACACGGTTTCTCTCCCACCACTAGTTATTGTAACACCCTAGGTGTTAAGCATCACTAAAACTTGATCATGTCATCATCATGCATGTTAACCATCCATAAGTAGCTAACCATGCCTTGCATTCACTAAAATTAATATTTATTTTACTCGTTATGCAATGCATGAGTGATGTTTTGTGTTTCCCATCAAAAATCTTTTTAAGGTACTTTGTGACCTTATATTTTTGAAATTCACTAAAATACTTGTAATTATGCTCTAATAAACTCTGAGGTGTAAAGTAGGTGCTTTACACTAGTGTCAAGTAAAGAGTATGAATTCAAGTCCAAAACCTTAAAATTTGAGCCTCAAATTTGAATTAAAACTTGAATTTCAACACTTAGCCATTTTGACTGACTGGATTTCAGCATTTGATTCAATTTTGGGAAATTTATTAAAATGAATTTCATAAATAAACTTGTTCAAACAATGACACCATTTTGAAGTATAAAGTTTGTACTTCACAATGATGTTATTGGTTGTTTTGTTTGATCACTAATTAATCAACAATTAAATCACCAAAGAAGCTAACTCAACTGTTTTTCCAAACCCTAACTTTCTGAACTGAAAATTCAGGGTTTCAGTTCGATCCTCTCCTGTTCTTCTCTCTAGATCTCCTAATACACTTAGAGTTAGATGTTCTTGCTTAAATAAAAGTTAAAGGTAGAAGCAAGATAAGCAACTTTTGTTTTTGGATCCAATCGCGTTCATGTTCAAAATCTGGAGAAAATGGAAGGGGAAGGGGGCTGTTTCAGTCTGCTACAGTGCGCTGCCGAGCCGCTTGCCGCCGGCCGCCGCCCTCGCTCACCGCTTTGCGCGCGTGCGACGCGCAGCTGCTTCCGCGGACAGCTCCTAAGCAGCTGCTGGACGCCTCGACTTTTCGCCCGCGTCCTTATGTCGCCAAGCCGACCACCGTGCCCTTCTTCTCTTCTTTCCCGCCGCCATCGTCAAGCTCCAGTTCGACGGCGATTTCTCCGCCACCGCTCCACCTCCTCACAATTCACCTCGCACCCACGCTCGCCAACTCCTAGCGCCTCGTTTGAGCTAGACAGAGCCAGCTATAGTCATCGGAGTTGCCCTGACGCCTCGTCTTCTTCCTCGGCGTTCACCGCGCCGCCGTAAGCCCCTCACCATGGCCAGCCCTCTGTGGCGCACCTCCACCTCCACTGCCTCACGTTTCCGTCTCATCTTATTACCTTGTTGCTCATACGATTGCCGGTTTTCATATCGGGAGTCCAGACGTGTCGGAACGTGCCCTCGCCGCCTGTTTGCGCCGCCGCTTTCGTCTCCGACGCCGACGAGCTACCTCCACCGCGTCCCCGGTTCGACCAGCTGCTGTTTTCAAGTCGGGGTGAGCTCCTGAGTCTAACCGCGCTTTACGTTTAACCTATACCGGGCCCTAGTGGCTGGAGCGCCGCCACGCCGGCGTGCTCTGCCTAGCCAAGCCGCCGTGGCCGCGGTCGCGTAAGTAGTTAGTCCGCGCGCGCCCAATAAACCCCTTGGTCGTGTTCGCTTGAGTATACTGGGCGTGTATGTCAGCTTGATGCCGCCGGTGACCTTGCCAATAACCACCTCCGCCATGCCGGAGCGCCGCCAGGTCGCCGTGGTCACGGGCAGTTGCGCTGTTGGCGCAATTTCGCTTGATTGATCCCTCGGTTAGTTTCTTCAGGGCGAGAGGAAGGTGTGCAAGTAACTTGCGCAGCCGGAGAGCTCACCGTTGCGCGTAGCCGCCTCGCCGGAGTCCGCCGCCCCGCCATGGTCGCCAGCGGGCATGTTGCCATGTCTAAGCCGGTCAGTCGTCACCGTGAGCGTGCTCGGGAGGTCGAGAGGAACACGTTATGCTAGCTCGTTTCGCCGGGGTCATCGCCGTCGCTTGTCTCCGCCGCGCCGGAGCGCCGTCGATCCGTCGGAGCCGCCGTCGTACTCGCCGTCGTGCACCAGGTGATCAACCAGTACCACTAGGGTGTGCGAGAGGACGAGAGGAATGTAACGGGGTAGGTCTCGTCGCCGGATATTTGGCCGTCGGCGAGCACCCGCCGGTCAACGACCGAGCGCCTCGCGATCAACACGGGCGCACTGTGCGCTGACCCGGGACCCGGCTGTCAGTGAGAAGGAGTGGAGAGAGAGTGGGTGAGGAAAGGGTTTTGATCTTTTTCGTTTTTCTAAAAATGCTAATAAATTCATAACTAAATAATTAAAGCTGATAAAATTATGACATTTTTTGTGTAAGCTTTTTATCATGTTCTTAATCAGGGAAAAATATGAGTGGATGAAAATCAGTAGTTTTGACCAGTTTAAAAATTACATCTTTAAATTAATAAATAGACCTTCCATGATTTTTATAGGCTAAAATAATTATTCTAAAATCATGAAACTTTGTGGGTAAACTTTACATGCTTAAATCAAACTTCACAAAAAGTTTGGTTATGTTTTAGTGAAAATAGATTGTCCACTTAATTCAAATGCTTTTTTGTGGGTTAATAAAAATATTACAATAATTTCTATAAGAGTTTTGTTGCCGTGCTTGGGAGCAACCGGTGGTTCCTCTAGTAGAAAATATGTACTGCAGCTATTAAATAATAAATTAATTAATTATGTTTAAGGACAGCTTAGTACTTTTCCTCTTCTCTACACAATATGTAACTCCCTAGCCCAATTCCACAAACGGCACTCGCTAGGCCTTGTGGACAGCATCATCCGGTTCAGCAGCACCGGCGTCGTCGCTACCATGTACAGCAGCAGCTAGCCGGAAGCACTGTCTAGGAACATCATCTCCATAAACTCGGCATCGCGCGACGCCCGCAACGAATGGGTCGTCAACGTCATAGTAGCCGCGTGCATCGCTCACGACGGAGGGCACCTTCTCGTACACCTCCGTCGTGGAGGTGGAGCGGACCGCCCCGTGCATAGGTGGTGGGCCACCGCCAGCTTCACCTCCTCCGTCTTCTGCAAGTGCGGCCAACTCGGTACGTAGTAGGGGCCGATGGCCACCATGCTCGGCACGACATATAGTGTTCGCTGTCGTCACCGCCGCCGCCTATCCCTGGCAGGCCCTCGGGGAACCAGTGGATCTTGATCAGCACCTGGGAGAAGTCGGCGTCAAGCTTGTTGAGCGCCCTCGCTACCCTCCTATCGATGGCTTGTGGCTCTCACTACGTGAAAAACGGTTTGTAGCAATGGGAGAAATTTTTTGTAGGGACGGCTGGTGATGGAGCCGTCCCTACAGTGGCGTGCTCGGGAGTCCAGAGACCAGCCGCCCCTACAAATAAAATAGCAGGGGCGGCTGGTGATACGAGCCACCCCTACAAATGGGTCTGATTTGTAGGGGCGACTCACTCACCAGCCGCCCCCGGTGTTGCTATTTGTAGGGGTGGCTGATGATTGAACCGCCCCTATAAATGCCCCACGTATAAACACCTGGTATTTGTAAGGGGCGGCTCAATCACCAGCCGCCCCTATTAATGACAACATATAAAAAAACTGCAGCATCTTCTTCCTCCTCAGGTCCAAAGATGGCAACGGGCACATAATGCCCGTATGCCCGTGGGCATGGAACCCGATGGGCAAGGATACGGGCACCACTTCTTGCCCGCGGGCACGGGCGCGGGCACCATCCTGAACCCAGAGGATAGTTTTTCGCGGGCAAAGAAATTTGCTATCCTCGCCCGCTTATCTGCCAGACCCGCTCCATAGGTCTGACATGTGGGACCTACAAGCAAATATATGTATATATACACGATTTATTGTGAATATGTATCTTCGTATCTCTTGTAATGCACTATGATTTATGTATATGCTCTAACCTGGCGGGCACACGGGCATGCCCGCGGGCATTTCATGCCCGCGGATGGAGGGCGCGGGCGTGGTTTGTTGCCCATGGCGGGTCGTGGGCGCGGGTGCGGGCGAGAGATTTAGCTGGCGAGCGCGGGCGTAAGAAGGTAGTATCCGCGGGCACCACGCCCGTTGCCATCTTTACTCAAGTCACTCACTCCAACCCGTGAAAGAAAGGTGGGGAGACCTTTGGCACCTTCAAAAAATTGCTTTACTAAGAAGGAAGGTTTTGATCTTAAATCCTTTGGTGAAGAGGTTTAGAAGGTAAGAAAATGTTATTTTACACTTTTTTGAAGTTTTAATGGTTGGTTAGTGAGTAATTAGAGTTTTGTTTTTCTCTCTCTTCTATGGTGCTTGAGCTACTTATGAAGCAAATTAGACCCAAGTTTTGAATGTACTAGGATAAATTAGGTAGGAGAACAAGATCATACCCTTATTTGATCCATGTTTCTTGATTTTAGTGAACAATTAGTTAGTTTTATGAATATTTCATGTGCATGTAGATCTAGATCTAGGGTTTGGTTTTTTATTAATTTTATTTTTATATATTTGTGTTTGATAAAATTGGACTAGGGTTTGTATGAAAGATATTGGGTAAAATATAATTGTTGCTAATTATTGTCTTTGAAATTGTTTATTGTAATCAATAAATATGTATTTTAATTATTTATGAATAAATGGGCCATTAATTAATTTTCCTCTACCATGGTGTGTTTGTATTCATATATATCTGAAGTATATATAATTATTCTTAAGTAATTATTAATTTGATTTATTTATATATATATATATCTAAATAAGTAGTCCTTTAATGTTTGTTTTGTTGGTGTTGTAAAAGATGGAGTACAGGAACTCTTGGATGTATGGTTCGTTAAGGTTCAAGGCATGTTTCAGTGAAGAGGTGGATAAATTTATTGAAGCCACAAAGAAGCATGCAACGACATTGACAGAGAATAAGGATATAATTATTTATCCCTGTAAAGATTACAAGAACCGTATGACATGGACAGATGTGACTATCATCAGATCATATTTGATTATGCGAGGATTTGTTGAGGACTATACAGTGTGGATTCATTATGGTGAAACGGTTATTGTTAACGACGAGGATGAGGAGGAATACGACGACAAAACCATAGAATCCCTGTCATAATATTCAGCAGAGCTTTATGCACGAATGGATTCTGAGTTTGGCAATGAACAAGGTGGTGATGCTGGTGGGTGGGATGGTAACGATGAAGGTGGTGCTAATAATGATGGTGGAGCACGTGTCGGGGATGAAGATGATTTGGAGGACATGATTCAAGCCCTTGGACCAGAGATTTTACTAAATAGCCCAAAAGGTCTAGAAAATTTGAAAATGGTGACAAAAGCATCGAACCAACTAGGGTAAGGAAGCTAGTCGAACCAACTAGGATCCGTTTAGGTAGTTGGAATGTAGGGTCACTTACAGGTAAGTTAAGAGAATTAGTTGATACCGCGACTAGGAGGCGTGTAAATATATTATGCGTTCAAGAGACTAAATGGAAGGGTCAGAAGGCGAAGGAGGTGGACAATACAGGTTTCAAGGTTTGGTACACAGGGACAGTTGCGAATAGAAATAGAGTAGGAGTTTTGATTGATAAGAGCCTCAAGAATGGTGTGGTGGGAGTGAGAAGGCAAGGAGATAGGATTATCTTAGTCAAGCTTGTCGTTGGTGATATGGTCTTGAACGTAATTAGTGCGTATGCCCCCCAAGTAGGCCTCGACGAGAGTGCTAAGAGACAGTTCTGGGAAGACTTAGATGGTCTGGTTAGAGTTATACCTAGTAGTGAGAAGCTTTTTATAGGAGGAGATCTTAATGGGCATGTAGGTACTACAAGCGTAGGTTTCAAGGCAGTTCATGGAGGTTTTGGGTATGGTAGTAGGAATCAGGAGGGGGAGGAAGTTCTGGACTTCGCGGTAGCTTTTGACCTGATGATAGCCAACACTTTCTTTAGAAAGAGAGAATCTCATCTAGTGACCTTCAGTAGCGGACAACACTGTAGCCAGATTGACTTTGTCCTCGCAAGAAGAAAGGACAAACGAGCATGCTTGGATTGCAAGGTGATACCAGGGGAGTGTGTTGTTTCTCAACATAAGCTTTTGGTGGTAGATTTTCGTTTTCAGGTGCGTGCCCATAGGGATAAACAAGCTAAGATTGAAAGAACAAAGTGGTGGAAACTAAAAGAAGAGACATCAGAGGTATTTAGGGAAAGGGTTATCAAAGAGGGCTCTTGGAAGGAAGAAGACGACATAAACAATATGTGGGACAAGATGGCAACCAACATTCGGAAGGTAGCCTCAGAGGTGTGTGGAGTAACCAAAGGAAGGGGACGCGAGGCTAAAGATACTTGGTGGTGGAACGAGGAAGTCCAAAGGGCTATTAAGGAGAAGAAAGAATGCTATAGACGCTTGTACCATGACAGGAGTGTGGACAACATAGAGAAGTACAAGGTGGCAAAGAAGACTGCAAAGCAAGCTGTAAGTGTGGCAAAGGGTAGAGCGTACGAGGATCTTTACCAACATTTGAGTACGAAGGAAGGAGAGAAGGACATTTATAGGATGGCTAGGGTTCGTGAGAGAAAGACACGGGACTTCAACCAAGTTAAGTGCATTAAGGATGAAAGGGAGCATCTCTTGGTAAAAGAGGATGAGATCCGACATCGATGGCAAGAGTATTTTGACAAATTGTTCAATGGTGAGAATATAGACACAACCTTTCAGTTGGATGACTCTTTTGATGACACCAATAGGCGCTTTGTGCGGAGAATCCAAGAATCTGAGGTCAGAGAGGCGTTGAAAAGGATGAAAGGAGGTAAGGCGATGGGACCGGATGGTATCCCAATCAAGGTGTGGAGATGCCTCGGGGACATAGCTGTAGTATGGTTAACCAAGCTGTTCAACCATATTTTTCGATCGAACAAGATGCCTGATGAGTGGAGGAGAAGTATATTGGTACCGATCTACAAGAATAAAGGGGATATTCAAAGTTGTACAAATTACCGAGGAATTAAGTTGATGAGCCATACTATGAAGTTATGGGAGAGAGTTATCGAGCATCGCTTAAGAGCAATAACGCGGGTCTCTATGAACCAATTTGGTTTCATGCCCGGAAGGTCAACCATGGAAGCCATTTTCTTAATAAGACAAGTTATGGAGCGGTATAGGGAGAAGAAGAAGGACCTACATATGGTTTTTATTGACTTGGAGAAGGCTTATGATAAAATACCAAGGAATGTTATGTGGTGGGCTTTGGACAAATATAAAGTCCCAATGAAGTACGTCGGGCTCATTAAGGACATGTACAGCAATGTTGTGACTAGAGTTTGAACAAGCGATGGAGACACGGATGACTTCCCGATTAAGATAGGACTACATCAAGGGTCAGCTTTGAGCCCTTATTTGTTTGCTTTAGTGATGGATGAGGTCACAAGGGACATACAAGGGGATATTCCTTGGTGTATGCTTTTCGCGGACGATGTAGTGCTAGTTGATGAAAGCCGGACAGGAGTGAATCAGAAACTGGAGTTATGGCGGGAGACTTTGGAGTCTAAAGGTTTTAGACTTAGTAGAACTAAAACTGAGTATATAAGATGTGACTTCGGCACTACTACTCGGGAGGAGGAAGATGTTAGTTTGGAAGGTCAAGTAGTGCCTAGGAAGGATACCTTTCGATATTTAGGATCAATGCTACAGAGGGATGGGGATATTGATGAAGATGTTAGCCATAGAATCAAAGCAGGGTGGATGAAGTGGCGGCAAGCGTCTAGTGTCCTATGTGACAAGAGGGTACCACAGAAGCTAAAAGGCAAGTTTTATAGGACGGCAATTAGACCTGCTATGTTGTATGGTGCAGAATGTTGGCCTACGAAAAGACGACATATTCAACAGCTAAGTGTCGCGGAAATGCGTATGTTGCGTTGGATTTGCGGTCATACAAGAAGGGATCGAGTTCGGAACGATGATATACGTGAGAGATTAGGGGTAGCACCAATTGAAGAAAAGCTTGTCCAACACCGGTTGAGATGGTTTGGACATGTGTAACGGAGACCTCCAGATGCACCGGTGCGTAGTGGAATCCTAAGTTAGGATAGTAACGTGAAGAGAGGCAGAGGAAGACCAAAGTTAACTTGGGTAGAGGCAATTAAAGGAGACTTGAAAGGATGGAATATACCCAAAGACTTAGCCTTAGATAGGAGTGCTTGGAAGACAGCTATTCATGTGCCTGAACCTTGATTGCTTCTGTTGGGTTTCAACTCTAGCCTACCCCAACTTGTTTGGGACTTAAAGGCTTTGTTGTTGTTGTTGTTGTTGGTGACAAAAGCATCGAAGGAGACTGTGTACGGTGTTGAAAAGGGTTGTCCGATACAATGGACATTGCTACATTTTGTGCTTGGGCTACTCATCTTGAAGGCTAAGTACGGCTGGTCAGACTATAGTTTCAATGATCTATTGCATCTCCTGTCATGGGTACTACCACAACCAAACTCAGTTCCTACCAACACATACCAAGCGAAGAAGGTCATAAAATCTATGCATGCCCCAACCACTGTATACTTTTCATGGCGAAACATTCAAGTCACTGGATAAATGTCCCCGGTGTGGGGCCAGCCGGTACAAGAACAATGACCTTTATGGTGGGGACGAAGCCTCCACGGGGAAAAAGAGGAATAAGAAGGGTACAAAAAGGTGGTATAGGAATCTCAGCCCCTAGAGGACACTCCATTAGGCAATGATGCAAAAGCAGAGAAGAATTCCTATCTTGGTAATGTGGTACCTGCTAGTGACCGACCGCTTAAGACGTATCTTCCTTAACCCTAAAGAAGCCACACTCATGACATGGTGGGATGATGAGCACAAGGTGGATGATGATAAGATTGCACACCCGGCTGATTATAGTTAGTGGCAAAGGTTCAATGAGAAGCACAAAGAATTCAACGATGATCCAAGGAATGTACGATTTGGCTTGAGCACTGATAGAATGAATCCCTTCAATGAGAGGATGAGCGACCACAACACTTGGCCAGTGATCTTGACCATGTACAATATCCCAACGTGGTTGTGTTAGAAGAGAAAGTACCTTCTCCTCACTATTCTTATTTCTGGCCTTAAACAATCAGGCATTGATAGAGACGTGTTCCTCGAGCCTTTGATGCAAGAAATGGAGAGGCTATGGAGGCATGGGGAGCCGATGTATGATGCATTCCGAAAGGAGGACTTCATATGTAGAGCAATAATATTTGTTACTACCAATGATTATCCCGCGCTGTTTGCTTTGTCTAGATAGATCAAAGGGAAGACGGGATGCTTGGTTTGCTTGGATGGTACTACATGGGTGTACCTAGATGCATCCAAGAAGATAGTTTACCTAAGGAACCGACGCTTTTTAAAGATAAGTCATAAGTACCGTAGCAAATTATTCTTTAGATTTTATGACAACACCCTAGAGATTGAACCCCCTCTGGAGAGACATCATAATGGAGAACACGTGTATAGAATGGCGAAAAACATACGCGTCGTCTATGGAAAGAAGAATCTAGATGGGACGAATAGAGATAGAAGCACACCTCCTGTTGAAGGCGTACCTTTCAAGAAACAATCGATCTTCTTTTAGTATCTGCCTTATTGGCCAGACTTGGAGGTCCCCCATGCCATTGATGCTATGTAGGTGCAGAAGAATGTCTTTGAGAGTCTCATTGCTACCTTATTGGACACAGGCAAGTCAAAGGATGGTCTGAAAGCATGAAAAGATATGGTGCGGCTAAATGTGATGCCATAGCTTCACCCGATACCTGAGGCTAATAGAAAATACACTCTGCCCGCGGCGTGCTTCAACCTAACACTAGACGAGAAGAGAGCTATATGCACTTTCCTGAGGGGGTCAAAGTCCCGACTGAGTTTTCAGCAAATGTGAAGAAGCTAGTGTCGATGAAGGACTTGTCAATAACACACTGCAAGGGTCATGACTGTCATGTGATGCTGACAGTGTTTCTACCTATTGCAATCAGGGCTATAAAGTCAGAGTTCTTGAAAATGGCCATCACCCGCATGTGTTACTTCTTTTCAAAGATCTAACAGAAGACAATTGGCAAGCAAGAGCTGAGTGACCTATATGAATTTGTGGTGGAGATACAAAACCAACTAGAGATGTGTTTACCTCCTACTTTTTTGATATAATGCCACATCTCATGATTCACATGGTTCATCAGATACAGGCGCTGGTCCTATGAGCGGTTCATGTTGGTTCTAAGTCGATATGTGCATAATCGAGCATACCTAGAGGGCTCCATGATAGAGGGTTACAGTACTGAAGAAGTCATCGAGTGCTGTCAAGAGTACCTAAAAGTATAGAAAGGGATTGGTAAACCCGATTCTTGTCACAAGGGTAGGTTGACTGGGAAGGGCACCAGTGGTAGAAAAGTGTTCATCGACCATGATTATAAAGAGGTGAGTTGGGCGCATTACAATGTCTTGCAGAGGACACAACTGATGCAACCGTACATTGATGAACACTTGGCTATCATTATGGCAGAGAGAAATGGTCGTTTGGATGATTGAGTCATGAAACGGCATAAGCAACGACTAACTACATGGTTGAAGGATCAAAACATTCCACCTAAACAAACCATAGACTCTATTACCATCAGTAGGTTGGCAGATGGGCCATCGAGACAAGTAACATCTTGGAATGCTTATGACATCAATGGGTATATGTACTATACCCACGCAAAGGATAGTAAATATGTGAACCAAAACAGTGGCGTTCAAATAGAGGCTCTTGATGGATTGGGGCAAAAGATCCAATACTTTGGCATCATTGAAGAGATATAGAAACTTGACTATGGAAGGAATATAACGGTGGCCCTATTTTGATACCGCTGGATCAAACAACACCAACTAAACGAGATCGGATTGAGAGTCCTGGACCTCGAGAATCTAGGCTACCAAGATGACCCTTGGGTGCTCGCTTCACATATCGCACAAGTTTTCTATATGTCTGACCCACAAAGTAACCTCCCCACGAAGAAGAAGACAAAGCACGTGGTTGCCTCCGGGAAACAACACATTATCGGAGTTGATGGTGTGGACGATGTTGAAGCTTACAATAACTACAATAAGATGTCGCTATTCACAGACTTTCCTAAGAAGATCAGTGTTGTGAAAAAGAATCTACCCAAAGATATATTACCATGGGAACGAAAATGTGTCAAAGGGAAAGTCATTACAGCGGGCTAACTAGTTGTTGAACGTGGAGTGTTTGTGTAAGTGTGTGTTTGTAAGACTTCATTTATGCATGCATGTGAGACTATATATTTATGTGTGTGTAAGACTATATATTTATGTATGTGTATGAGACTACATTTATACATATGTGTGAGACTATCCTTTGCAACATCTAGATGAATCTATTTCAACATCCACTTTATTACTACTAAAACTTTATGAAATCACTTAACACTTTATGAAATGAAGAAATGGCCAAAATAAAAGTAGGAGATAGTGATGTGTTCAACAACTTTTATATTCATTACCTTTACAGCTGAAATCATTTAGTGGTTGAAAATCAAGTTTGAAGCTGTCATTTTCTGAAATTCAAAATTTGAACTGTTCAAATTTTGTCAAATAAAAAGATGACCAAAATAAAAGTTATAAATAGTGATATGTTCAACAACTTTTATATTTATCACCTTTACAGCTGAAATCATTTAGTGGTTGAAAATCAGGTTTGAAACTGTCATTTTCTGAAATTCAAAATTTGAATTGTTCAAAATTAGTAAAAAAGATAGATGACTAGACTAAAATGATAGAACATGATTTTAGAAAATTTTAGGAAAAAAAACCATCACATTTGGAGTTAGCATGAGGAAAAAAACTAGTTACAAGTTTCAGCCATAAATTAAAAAGATAAATCACACTTGTTCATCATTTATCATCATGAACAGTTATGATTTTTCTTTTTAATTTCTAGATAAAATTTATAACTAGTCTTTCTCCCTCATACTAGCTATAAATGTGATGATTTTTTCCTAAAATTTTCTAAAATCATGCTCTATTAAGTTGCTGTATTGATTTGGTCATTCTTTTCATTTGACAAAGTTTGAGCAATTCAAATTTTCAAATTAAAAAATAACAAATTCTAACGAGATTTTCAGCCATTAAAAGATTTTAGCTGAAAAAGTGATGAATACCAAAGTTGTATAACTCATCAAGATCTACAACTTTTATTTTAGCCATTTCTTCATCTGATAAAGTAATAGTAAATATTATTCATAAATCAACATGTCTCTAGTATAGTTTATGAAACTATGAGCCATATATGAATTTATGAACAATGTTTACTAATACTTTAGCACATGAAGAAGTGACCAAAATAAAAGTTGTAGATAGTGATGAGTTCAACAACTTTTATGTTCATGACTTTTAGTGTTGAAATCATTTAAGGTTTCAAAATCTTGTTTGAAGTTGCTATTTATTGAAATTCAAAATTTCAACTATTCAAATTTGGTTAAATGAAAAGATGATCAAAATAAAAGTTATACATGTTGATGAGTTCTACAACTTTGGTATTCATGAGTTTTTCAGATGAAATCATTTACTCTTTCAAAATATTATTTTAAATTGAAATTGTTTGAATTTTAAATTTTGAATCATTCAAACAAAGTCACATGATAAGATGACCAAAATAAAAGTTGTACATGTTGATGAGTTATACAACTTTTATGTTTACAATATTTTCATTTTAGGTCATTTAATATCCTAAAATTGTAGTTAAAGTTTTAAAATTCAAAATTTTAAAGTTCAAATTGCAGTGGATTGAGTTATGTTTACAACTTTTTTTACGACAATTATTTATATATATATATATATATATATATATATATATTTGTGCATATATAGAATAATACAACGACAATTATATATATATATATATATATATATTTGTGCATATATAGAATAATACAAAATATTATATACATTTACTTTGTGTTTTTATGATATAAAAATACAGAATTAATAATTTAATAAAATAGAAAATATTTGTAGGGACGGCTAGATAAGGAACCGCCCCTATAAATCGTATGGGGTATATAACCAGGGCGCTCGAGTGAACAAGTGTTGGGCGCTCTCTTCTTCCCGACGCCGTCAGGCTGCGCAACCTTTTCCCTAGCGCCCATGGTGCTCCTGCTAGGGTTTTAGAGCCCGAGCGCCTCGCTCCGCGCCCCATCTCCATGGCGGCTAGGGCTCCTCCACAATGCCGCCACCCCTCTGGCCCTCCCATCCTTGGGGTTCCTTGGCTCTCCACCGCCACAAGTTGAGGCAGCCTCGCGGTGCGGCTCCTCCCTCCCTACAACGTGTCCCGCGGCGTGGCTCCTTACTACCCGCGGTGTGCCCCACGGCTCAAACCTCCCCATCGCTGTCGCCGTCACCGTCGAGATCCCCCTCTGCCGCCACTCCTCCCATCCCCGTCGAGTCCCCCGCGGTGTGCTTCCTTACTCCCTGCGGTGCGCCCCACGGCTCGAACCTCCCCATCGCTGTCGCCATCGCCATCGAGATCCATCTCTACCGCCACTCCTTCCATCCCCGTCGTGTCCCACCGTAGGTACGCTCGCTTGGCTCCTTCCTCTCATGATTGGAATCTTGGATGGGAGTAGTAAGAGTCTATGATTTGCTATTGGACACCTTCATGTGAAAAAATATTTATTCTAAATCTTGGATGGGAGACACTAGTTTGCGCTGAAAGTTACTGCAATGAAATTCTAGTTTTTTTGACAGAGAGAAATTAATAGACCACTGTAGTGGCCTCTATGATGATCAAAACTCAGACCACAGGTTCTGTAAAATGGGATTTTAATTTCACCTAGCTACTAATTCCTAGCATTTTTTTTGGCTAGATGTGCCAACAGAAACAAATTTAGCAACCCATACTTCAAATGTATTAATTCAGAATCTAATTTTGGTTCGACATTATGTTTGGGGTACAATACTCTACAAACTTTCATAAAAATATTTTGGTTCGACATTTTGAGCGCCACTAGGACCTAGTGAAAGGGTTGTTTCAGCTGGTGAATGACTGGTATGATTTTTTAACTGGGTTCAAAAGAAGGTCTGCATTAGGCCAAACTCAACATAAAATTCTACTTCCCTTTACTATCTTTAGATATTTGAGCAACACAGCCTTCTATTCCCAAGCAAGTTGGGGTAGTCTAGAGGTGAAACTCAACATGAGAGACAAAAAATGTAGAAGAGCAAAAGGAAAAAGAGTTCCTAGCAATAGTAATAAGAGTAGACCAGTAGCCTAGTATTGGTCCTGGCATGTGGATTACTGATTTCCATGCATTTGTATCCCTGGCCACTGTGTTAACCATCAGAAGCTAAAAGCAAATTCTTTATGGATTGTGCTTTCTTGAAAATCTGTATCAGTACTTTCTTGTTTCTTCCCTATTAGCATTTGAACAAAATATGTTACTTGAAAGGGCGTACATGAAGGGCCATAGTAAGATTTATCAAGGTTCTTACTGGGGACCTTTTCTTCGTTGTATTTGCATTTTCCATGTTGTCTAGAAGGCTAATTATTGCCTTGTGATGGGAGACCTTAATGTCACTACCATGCAGTGGATCTGCTAGAGCTTGCAAACTCTTTTATGGAGAACTAATGCATTCTATTTTTGTTGGGATAGAGCTCTAGCCTAACACCACATAAATTACTTGGGAGTTGTGTTATTGCTCTATGTTTTCTTGTTCTTATTCTTGTACTTGGTTGTGCATGCTTGCAAAGTTCCTTTGGACAGCAGCATCTAAGAGTAAAATACCTAACTTGTTTAAGTGAAAAAGAAAAGAAAAGCAGTTGAAGTGTTGTTTTTAGTTAGCGAAAATTCTTCAGGAATTCTACCATTGAAAATCAAGTTTTTACTTGCTTAGTTATCATTCTGCATATAGTTTAAATTTCATGGACTCAATCTGTCATTGAAAAGAAATGGCCAAGGATATTATTAACCCAGCTGTAGCCAGCCTATAGAAATGTCCAATCCCTACATGTGTTTTTGATCTACTACTTCAGCAATCTGTCACTGCTCGTTGCTGTCTTTGAGCCCTTCACTTGCATGCCTATAACTATTACATTGTTGTAGCCTACGGACCTTTTTTTCTCTATCTAGCACTCATATTTCTAGCACCTCCTGAACTGTATTTCTTGCACTGCACAAAGCACTCTGCCACCACACCTCCACTAAAAAATTTACTGTCAACTCCTCTTGTGCCCATACCCTACTCATCAATGCAACTGTATACTAATTTGTACATCACTTCTTTCTAACTACAGCACACTGTCTCCCATAAATTTTAGACCCTGCTTGCTTCTTCTAATACTTTCTACTACATAACTCTCACTTGTCATAGAAATTAAGGGCCTCTTTACTTAACAGCACCTCCCACCTTGTCAACATGGTAGTACTGATGCTTGTATTCTATCACATTTCCCAAACTATCACTCCATTGCCTTGTTGCATCTACTGCAGTCTATCACTTCTCCTCTCTAATTGCATCACAACACCTCTATCTCTCATAAATTTTAGACTCTGCTCTCTTCTCCCCAAACACGAGCCTGTCCACAAATCGAACCCTTAGCACACTCCATCACTTTTTTAAATATCTACAGCATTCTTTAGTCTCTCTCCCATACTAAACTCTATATCTCTCTCATCTCTAACTGCAGCTCGATACTTCTACTTGCCATCAAGTTCATCCTCCCTTCTTCTCTATTGAAACTGATTTTACTAACGAATGCTCCCAACACCTCATTGGCTTGCAGTCTCCTCACTCCTTATGATATTGCTTTTTCTAGACTATGCCTACTGCTTTGCACAAGCTACGAAGAGGAGAGGGATGGGGATGGAAGGGGTTAGCGGTGGCGGCACTGCTTCCACTCGTGTCACCTCCAAAGGGGCGTGGGTCTACTGTTCTACTACTACTCAACTACTCTCTACTCTACTACTACTGTACTACTCTCTACTCTACTACTACTCTACTGCTATACTATAGTCCTACTACTATCCTAGACTACTCTAATGAACTACTACTACTCTACTTGCTACTGCTAGCTACTCCTACTACTACTAGATGACTGCTACTCTACTCTCTTCCCTAGCTGTTGGCTGCTACTCTACTCACTTCCCTATACTACTAAGTGGCTGCTACTAAGTGGCTCACTTCTACTCTATCTATGACCACTACTGTATCTAAGTGGTTGCTGCTCTTAACTAATGGCTGCTACACTGCTGGCTGCTACTTCTATACTACTGTCCTACTACTACTACTATTGTATCTAAATTGGCATGATGATCGAATGGGTCCTCCTGCTTTCCTATCCTCTATGTTTGGGAAGTAGCAACTATTTTTTTTACACCTTTTCCTCTCTATGTTTGTTAAACAGCTGTTGCTTTTTTTGCCAAACCTCCCCTCTCCTCTCCTCTCCTTTTTTTTGTCGATGATGAAATTGTCTAAGTCCATATATTATATGGAATATGAGCTAATGATCAAGAACTTGTGAGGAACTTGGCATCATTAGTAGCCGCCCCTACATTACCTTCTCCTCTCTTCTTTGTTATGATGCCTTGATGCTCTAAGTTCAAGATTAGATGATGATTGACATGTTTATGAGGCCTCTACTACTGCTACTACTCATTTTTTATATATTGTTGTTTTATAGGACTACTTTGGTTTATAGACCTTTTTTATTTCTTATACCTTCTCGTGTACCTAAAGCACACTTTCTTGCATCTATTAGAATAAAGCGTGAAATAATATTGCGAACACCAGACAGTGTAGCCCAATGCCCCGAGCATGATGAGCAGCCAACCTATGAGGAGCAAGCACTAGAGGACCAGCTTACTCAGGAGCAGTTCGATAACGAGTTAGAAAAGGATCTAGAAGTGATGCTTACTTAGGAGCAGTGTGATGAGGAGGAAGGGGGAGCAGAAGGAAGAGCAGGAGATGTTGTTGAAGGTGAAGAAGATGAGGATGATGATGATGATGATGACTTAGAAGAGGGATATGTAAGTCTTGAGGATCCTTTCCCACGTGAAGCAAGAAGGAGGCCAATGGAGGAAGATTTGGACAAGGATTTTGACTCAAACGAGGAGGTAGGGAAAAAACCTTAGCTTGTAAATTTTGCTAAAGCTTTGGTTGTGTTACCTCTACTGACACTTTGACCTATCATATATACAGGTCCCTCCTAAAACTCAGAAAAGACGACATCGACGTCCGCGACATCTCGCTGGACAAGACGGAGTAGAGAAAAGGAGAGCAGAGGCAACAGCCATAGAGACGGACATTAAGGCCTCTGCTCCACAACCTCAAGACACAACCATGACTACCAAGCCTAAGAGGAAACAAGGGGATAGAAAAGCAAATCTATATCCAGATAAGGCATGCTATGTGATAACGAATGTTGGGCCAGCAGGGGAGATCCTTGATCTGAAGGAATTAAGACGACGATTCCGTAATGCGATCGGGGCCCTAGTAAGAGATAAATTGAACCCAATAATACCTAACTATAAAGAGGCACCCGAGAAGAAAAGGGATGAACTATGGGATAGGCGGCTAAAGCTCAATTTTAGATTTTTGGAGGGTAAGCACAAACTAGTAACAAAAATGCTTTCAGGATGATGGAAGAGTCATTCCAACATTGGAGGTCGGAGCTCAACAAGAAGTATATCCAAAAGGGGTTAACTCCCTTCAATGAGTTCGGCAAAATAACTCCTAGTCAATGGGAGGAGCTCGTGGCTCAGAGGACTTCACCGGAGGCATTGGAGCTTAGTGCCCGTAACACCAAGCTGGCGAAGAGGAACAAACACCACCATCATCTAGGCCCTTTTGGCTACTATGCTAAGGAAGAGCAGTTTAGGAAGATGGACGAAGAGGCCACAACTGCTAGGAATATTGATGTGACAAATTTGAAGGTACACTCAAGGAATTAGATATATACGAGGAGTATAGAATCATCCAGCAGTAATCTTAAGTTTGATAAGCCGAAGACCCAAGAGGTAGTATCAAGGATACTGAAATATGCTAAAGACAAGGAGAAGGGCTCATTCAATCCTTCCAGTGAGAGGGACGAGCTTAGCCTTGGCTTGGAAAACAAGGAGCACACAGGCCGCACTAGGGGGCTATGGAAAAGGAAGACCTAGAAGCACGGATTCGAAGAGGACAGGCACATGTACAAGAAACATGGCAGAGACTAGGAGACTAATCTTGAGCTCCAAGTAAAGGCTCTAGTTGTGAAGGTGTTGGAGGAGCAAGGACTATCTACGGAGCCATGGACATTAATGACGCCACCGGGAGAACTAGCATTAGTTGGTAGCCCTCTGAAAGTTCCTAGCAGCCAAGGTTCCACTGCAGCCACAACCCCCATTGATCGCATACGAGAACCAACTAGTTGCACCTTGGTGTTTCTCAGTGGCTAGCAAAACATTGTGATGGAGGTGGCAATGGGTGTGGCACATCTTTCTCGGTGGCTTACACCACAATAATAAGATACCGTTGGATTACACTAGGGTCAAGGTGCATACCATTAAGCCTGAGTTCTTGTAGTGGAGGATAGACTACGCAACTTCCGAGGAATTGGTGTTACTCAGAGACATAATGGGGCAGTTCATCCTCTGGCACAAACGGGATATTATATTGACTGCTTCTTTGCCACCTCCCCCTCTCCCAAATTTGGAGCGAGTTGTTGAGGTCGGGGAGATATTTTCACCATCTTGTGACCACCGCATTCCTAAGATGCCACATTCTTCCCCATCTCCTAGCGAGCATGTGCCTTCTCTAGCTCGTACCAAGCAAGTGCATGATGAGATGCCATAGTCTTCTCAACAAGCATAGCCGATACATGAACAACGAGTGCCTCTTGAAGAAGGTGAATGAGAACTTTGAAAGAAGCATCCAATCACCATAAGACTAGTTTATGTTCTGATGAAAGTCATCTCGTCAATGCACAAGTGGTATTCCCATGACCAGTTCAAGCCTGAGAACCAAGTTAAAAAAAAGTCACATCATGGGGTTCTAAGGAGGCCGTCACTAGCAAACTCCACCAAATAGTAAAGCAGTATTCAAATGTTGATGCCATCAAATGGTCAAAGGATTGTCTAAAAACATATGAAAGGGGCAAGCCCTTCCTACCAAACCAGGACATCCAGCGCCTACCACTTGGAATGAGAAGGTTCCATGATTGATACTTGCGTGTTCTCCCAACGAGCATAGACCTCGTACAAGCATGCTTCCCCACCGACACATTTGGAAGCCCAGCAGGGAAAATTGTCTTTGACTTCAACGACATGCAGACATGCTTTCACCTTGGAGCAATGGATATGAATCTAATTCGCACATGGTGCCTATAAGTCCTTGTCCTCCTGATATGATATGAATGTAATCTTTGAATTTTGTTGTAACTAACCCACGTCGTGATTTGTAGAATGCAAGTGCACATTGTCAAACAAATGTCAAGTGTGAAAGCCAGGTATATAGACCCTCAAGCTATAGCACAAACAAATTTTAATTACCCTAAATAGTGGAAACTGGATGCCAAAGAGCTAGCTGCTGGAAAGACCCTTTGGGAGAAAGAGAACATTCGTACGGCAAAACTAAGGGAAGAGTCCCTTAAGGTTGCAGCATATATTGCCCTGGCTTTCAAAATTCTCCAACAGCACTCTACTATATGGCTACCATATAACTTCAAGTAAGTTCAACTCTATACTTAAAGCTTTGATCCATATAGTTTATTCAATGCAAAAGAGCTTATCTAGTTCTATGATTAAATCTATGCAGCAACCACTGGATTTGTATAGGTGTCGATATCGGGAGGAGCATGGCATGGGTCTTTGATTCAATAGATAGGGATCCAGTGACATACAAAGACTTCATATCGATTCTCAAGACGTATACATATCGACAATCCTCATTAGCTTATATGTTTGTATACATACTTGTAACGTTCACTTTTGGATACTAACAAGTTGTATTTTCTAAAATAATTCGAACATGGCATTTAGGTTCTATGTCACTAAACATCACGGAAGGCATGATCCAGCAAGAAAGGAAAAGTTGGCTATAAAAACACTATGTGCGGTAAGTGTAACTTACTTCTTTAGTACTCCATTACATGGCTGTCAAAAGCATTACTTAACATTTCCATATGCAAAACACATAGTGCCCCAAGTAGAAGCCTAGGAGTGTACATTGTGGATACTATGTATGTTCTATGATGAATAGGAGACACCCCTTAATGGTAAGTTTGAACCTCTTCGCTCGTAGTATAAAAAGTTCGTACATGGTATGAAATACTAAACCGAAACTTGTTCTCTTGTAATGGAAAGAAGAGAAAGAAATGAAAAGAGACCCATACAAGGATGACCAACTCTTAGAGCTCGTCAGTGACCTTTACAACTTCATATTGGACCAGATTGTACACATCAAAGGCACCTACCATGACCGAGAGTCTGACTTAGGTAGAAATCCTTAGTACCAACACCTTCGTGAGACTGAAAGGCTAGCTCTAGGACGTTGATAACAATGTGTATGGAATTTGACATTGGTTTTACCTTGTTAATTATGTTTATTTAATAATGGATTGTATATATTCTTGCGAATTGGACTTGTAATTGTAGTTTATATAATACTCTTATGCTTGTAGTTTATATAATACTCTTGAGTGAACGCGGTTCAGAACATTGATCGTGGGGCGTTCAGCGGGATTATCTCGCTTTCCTCGCTCACGTTGGTCGTGGGGCGTTCGACTAGATGGAATACGCGGAAACAAACAGTGTTCTGGTCGAAATTGAATTGTAGATTTGAATTTTTTTGGTAGGAAAATGTACTGTAGGGGCAGTTCTAGACTGAACCACCCCTACAAATAGGTATTATAGGGGTGGTTGGTACTACAGTCGCCCCTACAAATCAATTTGTAGGGGCGGCTGATAACACTAGCCGCCTCTACAAATCGATTTGTAGGGGTGGCCTGGGAACCGCCCCTATAAATGCATGATTTATAGAGACGGTTTGGTAGGGGCGGCTAACCAAACTGCCCCTACAAATGGTCTTGAGCCACCCCTACAAATGATATCTATAGTAGTGTCTTGCCTTTCGATGACATCGGTGCCGGTGTGGCGTTGCTACTGGTGCTCGTGTTCATGGTGCCAGGCACTGCTATGCTCAGAGACAGAGCCAGAGCATGGCGACAACCATTCTGAACTATCGCATGGCATGCACCGATGCATGAGTTTTGTAATTCTCGAGCTATATATCAGATACTGGGAGGCATGTGCTCGATCATGAAAGGAGGGACGAGAGCTCGCACATGGAGTTAAGGGGCAGCTACGTGAAAGTACTATTCTACCCTTTAAATTTATTTTGTAAATTATTCTTTGCTCATATATTTTTAGTTCTGGACCCACATATTTTTTTGTTCCGGTCCACAACTTAAGTTCCTCTACATTGGTTCTTTTTTATTTTATAGCCATATGATCTATCCTAATGGATGGCTCTAGTTTTTTTCCAAGCACCGTAAAATTTCACTTTCTATAAATCCTTAAATGGCCTTGATGTAATTTTGGGATTGATTGTAGACCTTGGGACACTAAACACTTTGTCATTCCTTGGCAACTTAATCATTTCATGTTATGCTCATGTTTTAACTTGTTAATGTTAATAATAATGTTATTTTGTGAGTAATTAACCTAATTGTTATGTGAAGGAAAGTTGTACTCAAGTTAATTAATCTTGTTAAGTCACCTTATTTCTTGTTGCACCTTCTATGTGTTGAGTTAGCACATCCTCATTCTAAATCATGCATATTTATTTACGTTTAGTACATGAGAGTGGTGATCCTAGTGTGGAGCAAGTCCCCAAGGAAGGTTTTCACTATGTGGAAGTTGGGTCCAAGGGCTGTGATATTTCTAGAATATCTGACAACCTTGACACTGCAGGCAAGCCCTAGAGCATACCACCACTTCCTTGTGTTTTATAAACATTATTCACATAAGTCTTATGCTTGTCGCATTAGGTATAATAGGAATGGATTGATTACCAACTACTGCATTACCTGCCTTAATAACCTTATACCATCCCTTGGTATCCTTTTTAGTATGATAGGTTAGCTATGCTTAGCCTTGCTTATTTGATAAGACTCAAGTGGTGATTTCATCATTCGTCAGGGTTTTACACTCAGGGATGCCCTGAGAGTTAATAATGAATAATGTTTAACTCGATATCGGACGGGACGCGGGTGATGTTTTTGGTGGTTAAGCCGATAGGGTTGCCTGTTTGTGCTTGTCTCGTCTATGTCGATTGAGGACCGATCGTTGTAGTCCTGCTTGTGATCATGACTTATAGTACTAGCCACATACTCCAGTAAGCCTCATACCTTAGCTATTGCATTATGTGAAAGGCCAACCGCGCACTGGGAGTGGAGAGATGGCGAGAGTAGTGTGTACACATCCTATGAATCCACCAGGAGTGGCGTAGGGAGGTGGAGTGTTATGCTCTTAGGTAGCGCTGTACCCATTCATGTTTTGGGGGATCCGAGTGAGGGTTGATATATGTAGGTTCAGGACTGATCCTAGACCTGCATATGTCGTGTGGTAAGGAAACCCTAGCTGGGCCAAACCGATTCGAATCGCCGTTGCTTCTCAGAGAAGAATACTTGATCAACTAACCTGCATCGTAGTTAATAACTGAAACATTAGTCTTATGATCTTGAGATGAGATGATAAATGGAGTGATTGACCTAGATCAGGTGCAAATGAGATACTTGTAATTATTTAACTTGAGCTAAAACATTGAAAGTAAGGATCAACATTAGTAAGCTTTTCTGCAAAAGTTTAAATTGATTCTTGCTACATACTTACCTTGATTCCCTGTAAACCTGCATATCCTTGGAGTATTTCCTTTTCACCAGTTAAGTCTTGTTGAGTACCTTTGTACTCAGAGTTTGTTAAACCCTTGTTGAAGGTGAGCCTCATGAGCAGTCAGGCTTTTGTCCCTGCTGCATGATGGTTCTAGAGGAGTCTCAGCAGCAGACTAGTTGTCATGCACCCTTGGGAAGGGTGAACTTCTTTTGATTGTAGTATAAGTGGTATCCTTTTGCTACCCCACTACCTAGATGGCTAAAACTTATGGTTTGTAATAACTAAATAAATAGTTTGTAAACTTATGGCTTGTAAGACTTTCACCACTTACTCTGATATAATATATTTGTATATTTGTATAATTGTTGTAATATTGTGATGCTTCCTGTGATGTGTCCTGCTCAAAAAGGTAAATGTGGATGATTTGGGTTTCCCCCAAGGACACCCGACAGACTACTGGAGTTGTTTGGCTCCCATGTGTAGCAGTTGAAGTCTGAAGGACAATGATAGGCTCATGTGGGCCACATAACTTGGGCGGTTCTGCCACAGCTGGTATGAGAGCATGTCATTATAGAAGTATTATAGTATTAGTTTACAAAACTTCAAAATGAACTATGCAAATTAATTTCAAGTCTAATTTGGTCAAAAAGGTTAATTCTGACTCATCCTTATGCTTTCTTAGGATGCCTCAAAGGATACCATTCGTCATGACTAGGGATGAAGGAACTGAATGATTTCTAGCTATGCTACGGGGGCTCATGTGGCGTGCCAATTTCTCCTACGCACCGGAGTACATTGTCTACACCACCAAAATAGGTCCTAATCTTGTAGAATGCTACGCTAGTGTTCTCCAGCAACCTTGTCTGATGATCAGTTCGCTAGAAAGATCCCACATCTTTTTTGGTATTGGAAGTTCTACTAAAGCAACAATCCAAGCCAGTACCTATAGTGCCCTTACCAGCCTTAGACGTAGATACTCAGAGCTTAATTGTTCCTATACCTTTGCCTACTTCCCTTACCAAGTCATCTGGAGTGTGAATGAAGTCCTATACCCACATCCTGAACATGAGGATGATAACCAGAGCTGTAAGATGTTTGAGCTTATTTGAGCACTAGATGTCTCATACCAATGCCTTACCTTGGAGTTGAACAAATCTCGAAGGTGTTTAGGGGACATGACCGCAGAATTAGAAAATCTTTGCAACCGCCACTCATATCCCTCCACTGAGATAGGAGCACCCCATATTTTTACCCCAACAGATCTTTTACCAGATAGGACTAGGACTCTTCTATTATAACCAGCTAGGACTAGGACTCTTCTATTGTAACCGGCTTGGACTAGATACGTGCCATTACCCTCTCGCCTATACAAAGAGAGGTATGATTGTTGATATTTCTTAGCGTCGCTACTAAGAATAGAGTTTTAAATCTATGCCCGGCAATGGCACCAAAAATGTTTGTTGGTATTTATTAACGTGTCACTTGTTCTAAGCAGTCACCCTATTATAAGCCTATATCTCCTAACATTACTTTACTATGTTGTCATCCCTAGTGATGATGTCTGAGATGTTTGTTGGTACTACATAGCATTACTACTAGAATAATACTAAGCGGTTCTTTATTAAATTATGTAACTAGGAAGAATATATATATATATAAGATAATATATCATTGTAGCACTTTACTCGAGAGTATTCTAGGTATCGTTATTTATATTTTTACCACAGGGAAGGTCTGACATGAACATGTATTGATAACTTATACTATTAATGGAGAAATAAATCATAACCAATGTTCTACTCATAATAGGGGTAAGTCACAAGATAAGATATATGATAAGTATTGATCAATGATAATGATAAATAACTCAGAGTATTCCTTTCTATGGCATTAGCATGGTTAGGTAGAATATTAGAGGAATAATTCCTAAGTCATTCTTAATTACAAGTCAAAGCATATATTAATTAGTGCAATTATACCTAGTAGTCATTGCTAATATCATCTTCATATCTACACATAAGGGATATTACTAAGGAAGATTAAGAACAGAGCTTGTTCTTCCTTCGTAACCGGACCCTACGTGCGCCTATATTCGGGGAGTGGACTACAAACGACTTAACAGAAGTGTCACATCCGTGATTTACCACATGACCCAGAATATAGGGTGTATCCGTAGGTAAACAACGTATAAGCACCATGCTTACACAATGTCGACCACTCACCCATGGTACCTTAGAGTGAGCGCTATATGAACTTATGCACGAACATGATGATAATCTAATTATACTAAGCATATAATCAAAATAGACGATGATCATTATAACGAAGAACATGAATAAGATGAATACTAATATTGTCATAACAATTGTAACTAGCATATAAAAATAATGGAGGTACAAAAGAGAGGGGGTACAAAGATTATACTTAACCATGCTCTTGATAAGATCAGGAATTCAAGTGAAGCCTGCTTGCCTCCCTCTAGACCTAGCCTAACTAGCTATACCCTAGAATATGGTGGAGCTCTAAGGATGATTAGGGTTTCTGTCTTCTCAAATGACTTATGATTATGCCTAGGGTGGAAGGGGTTGGTATATATAGCCCGGAGTGTCCAACATGAGCCCTTGGATCAAACCGACATAAAGAATGGCGTAGATGCAACCTAGGAGGTGGTGAAGAACCAGCATTCGAAGGAGGGGCTAACAGGTTGGCCTAGGGGGTCGGGCGGCCTGTAGGCAGCCTCTGTGTTTCTGCCTCGAGGCAGAGTCCTCTCGAGTCTTCTAGAGTTTTCTGGTGTTTGTTTCGCTATGGATAAGCCTGATTAAATCTAACATGTAGGTCCACCTTGACGGTTTTCTGAATAAACCCTACAGAAAATACAGATTCACAAAAACTCATGGAATTTGTTAGTTTAAACCCCTAGACCTTCATTGCTGATTATATTTATGCCCTTTTACATGTTATATTGATGGTTTATAATGGTTGTTAACTACCATCAATAAACTTTCCCAAGCTTACCCTTTCCTAGTCCCTTACCAAAGCTAAACTTAGTAAATAGATTAGGAGTTTAAGGATTTTGAAAACATTGACACAACTCCTTAAAAGAACATAGGCATTCAAACAAGAATTCTTCTCTAGATTAGAATAAACCGATCTGACTTTCAAACTTATCCATATTACCTTCAACCATGGGGCTTCTCAGCCTTCGCTTAGGTCTTGAGCAATTGAAAGATAGAACGATCAAGTCAAACACTATGTCTCAAGTTCTTTGTTCAACCATTATTCTAGAGTTTTTGTAGGTTTTCAAAATAAAACATAGAGCTTCCATTGTATGACACTCTCAAGTCTCTCAATATATGTGGTATTTGTGGATCCTCACCAAGGTAAAAGCGGTGTTATCCCTTCCTTTTTCTACAACTAAAGCTTATGTGGAGCTCATAGGAGTGGAAAAACATGAAAGAGCATACTTGCAATACATATATTGTAAAGTCAAACCTCGGATCCAAAGAGAGTTGAGTCATACAATCAAATCAAGATGTGCATATGTATGGATGATATATATATGGTGGAAATATTTAGTGGCTAACCTATTTCTACTATGCTCCTTGAAAACATATCTCTTTCTTGAAACTTAGAAACAACTTTGCAAGAAAACATAGGCTATTTTATTCATGTTTCCCTTTTTTTAGGCCGTCATCTAAGTAACCATTGTTTTTAATATCTCAGACACTTATCTATTTTTTCTCATCTCTTTTTTTATGAATAACTTTTGTATAGCCACATGCTTCTTTTATGCAACAAAACTTTTGAGAGATAGCAACAAGAACTTGGAGCATTTATTTGGTGGATATCCTATCAAGAATATTTTTGGTGTTTACTCCTAGTGTAGGAGTAAAACATTTTTAGGTGGATTTAGATGGAATGGCATGTTGTTGCACCTATCCCCAGTGTAGGAATAGTGCATATGTGGGTGGTTGTACATGATCTTGATTTTAAGAGCATGACACCTCTCATAAGAGTAAACAAAGCTTGACTAAACTTAATGCAATGCAAGCAGCATATATGTGGAGGTTTTGCTAATCTAAATATCATATATGGCTTTGGTAGGAATTCAAGCTTTATCATATAAGAGCTTATCATGTAACATTTTTATGTTTTTTAAAAGATAAATCTCTAGAACTTTAATGTCACTTGGAACAAGATAAACAACAGCTCAGACCTTCTCATATCATATCTGTCAATTACCTAGACTTAGATCAAGCATATACTACCCACGAGTTTCAAGTTCAAAGTAAATTCTTATATTAAAACAGTCGTATCCAAAACTCAGGAGAACTCAAGACTGAAAACTAGGTACTTGAAAGAAATTACGACAGAGCAACTATTCATCATTTCCATTGCAAGAGATTATCCTCAGAGTTCATTTATTTAGCTCCTAAAAACAGAAAACTAGACACACACTTTTTATTTTGTTTTCAAATTTTAAGATCACACCTTAATATATATATATATATATAACTAGCTAAGATAATTTTTTATTTTGTTTTTAGTTTATTATGCATCTTTTTATTTCTTTATTATTTTTAGCAACTATATAGCAAACTTAAAAATAGTAAAAACCAAAAGGGGAAGAAATACTTAGCTAGATACATGGGGAATGCTCCTCCCTCAAGCTGGATGTTGTCGTGGTCTTTCTTAGAGTGAGTCTACCAGCAGAAGTCTTTCTCATCCATCTAGAAGTAGGGTTCCTCGTGCAGTGGGTGTAGCAACGGTTTAGAAAAATGTACTTTGGATGGATGGCTTTACTCTTGATCATCCTGTAAAATACTCCAACAAGAAAAACAAAACTCGTGGCACAGATTAGGATAAGGGGTTAGCGGTCAGCCATTCAGAGATTTGTTGTCCTTGGGGTTTAGATAGATTTCTATTTTGGCAGTTTTTTAATAAGATATCTTTCTAATATCTTTATGGATTTCCTTATTTATATAATTCAGAAAGAATAATAAGCATGCATGATATATATTATTTTTATATATATGCCACCACAGTGAATACTCCCTTGGGGTTTTACACACAAAGAAATTTTTTCACATGGGGCTTAGCCTTTATGATGCAATGATGTAACGCAGTCATAAAACTTTTTATCTTCCTTTTTCTAAATGCAATGCTAATGCTGAAAAATGAATATGCTAAAGTGAAAAGTAATTCATGCAATACTAAAAAGTAAATATGGATAACTACCGATGTTACCTCACGGCCAGGGTTTAGATTTTTTAGTCCTCTAGACAAGAGTTGGCTGAAGAAAAGCCTTTACTCTTTGGGTGCATCAACCAGTCTCAATGATGGAGACCTAGATGCCTGCACATTTTGTGATGGTGTCTCTAATGGTGGTGTTACCTTCTCTTTCCCTACCTACTTAGTCTATGGACTTGACTTAGATGGAGTAGGTTCATCTTTCACAACTTCTATAGGTTCTTCATCATCTTCCCATCCATTCTTTGGGGATTGATTCTTTTGGTTTTGGGATGATCGATGTCTCCTCCTAGAGCGGGTCTTCTTGGACTATTCATAAGTGGTATAACTATTAAAATAACAGCACACCTTTTCTCTAGAGAATTGGAAGTGGACTTGTCTAGATCCGACATAGATGATTGCGTTGGTAGTGTTGAGAAACGGTCTTCCAAGGATGATGGGCATATAAATGGTACACTCAATCGTTGGTACGCCTAGATCATCCTTCTTAGCAAGAAATGGTGAAGTGAGGAGGTGGTCGTACTCTGATCAAAGTGTATCGATTATGTTGGCTAATTCTTCTTGTGGCTGCCTGATCTTATTCTTCCTCCTTCTCCTGTTGTTCTTCTTCTTGGCCACTATTGTCTCTTTGGGCAGATACGGCGTTTGTGGATGTCTGAGAGATCGCAAGATACGGTTATTGAAAGAAAACTTCTCCTTCCTATCCTTGATTATGAAGCAGATCTTGGCACTGTCTGCGTAGATGATGGCTTTTGTGGTGCTTAGGAATGGTCAGCCCAAAATAATGGGTGCCCTTACGTCTTCATCTATTTCCAAAACTACAAAGTCTATAGGAACATATGATTGTTCCACTCGAACCATGGTATCTTCAAGAACTCCCTTGGGGTAACAGAGTGATTAATCTGTAAGCTGCAAACGCATGTTTGTGTACAATAAAGTATCTTCATTAATTTGATCATAAATTACCTTAGGTATGATGTTGACACTTGCTCTGAAGTCATAGATAGCTTCTTGAAAAATATGAGGTTAATGGCAATGGGGATGACAGGTCTCCCTGGATCGCTCTTCTTTTCTAGCAAGGTATAGTCTATCTACCTTCCTATCGATGGTTGTATACAGTAGTATGTTGCATTGTGAATATCGACAAGGTTTGTAGTTTCTAGATCTTTTGGTTGCCCTAGAATCTTACCTTTGTCGGATGGAGGAACAACAGCTGCTAGCTGAGCTATTTGTAATTCTATCATTTTATTAAAGCTACGTTGGTTTTTAATGGCAGAAGCAAAGCTATCCATTCTATGATTTATGTTCTCTAGAATTTTATCATTGGTAGCTACCTTTCTAGATAATCCCTCCATAAGTTTGGATTGTTCAGCAATTAATTCTCTCAAGGGTGGTTGATTGAAATTATTAAAATTATTACCTTGATAGTTACCTTGGTAATTACCTTGGTAGTTCGATCTCTATTACTGATTCCATCCTTGATTATATTGAGGACGAAAGTAGTTGCTGTTGTTGACAAAGTTCACATCCTCTTCAGTTTTAGGATAGTTGTTCCCTGAATGCCCAGTATTTCCACATTCTTCACATGTCATTCGAGAATCATGAATGTGAATGACTTCTTGCTTCTCATTGGCTCGATCTTCAAGCTTCTTCATCAGTAGGTCCATCTTGGTAGATAGCATGTCTACCTCCTTTAGTTGATGCATACCTCCACCTCTCTTGTGGGTCTGAAGACATTCTTCATTCCAACCTTGGTTGGAGGCCATCTTCTCCATAAGAGCTGTTGCAGCTGGTATGGTGAGTGACAGGAATGCACCATCGGCAGTAGCATCCATAGTCTCATGGGTACTGTAGGTCAACCTATGGTAGAAAGTCTGCTTGAGTAGCCAATTCTCCATCACATGATGAGGATATTCCATGATGTAATCTTGAAAACGTTCCCATGCCTTAGGGATAGATTCATCATGTTGTTGCTGAAAGCTTGAGATTGTCCCACGCAGAGCATTGGTCTTTCCTATGGGAAACAACTTTGCTAGAAAGGCAGTGGAGCAGTTATCCCATGCAGTATTTCTATCTTTGTTAGCATAGAACCATTGCTTTGCCTTCCCCAAGAGTAAGAATGGGAAGAGGCGAAGTAATATGGCATCTTAGGTTACTACTTTGATGGTGAAAGTGCTATAGATCTCTAGGAAGTGTTGGAGATGTGCACTCGCATCTTCATGTGCCTTTCCACTAAACTGGCTTGCTTGCACCATGTTGATGAGGGTTGGCTTGAGCTCAAATCCATTATCTCCAATATTGACTGTCGGTCCAGTATGGATGTTGGCCATAGTTGGAGCAGAGAATTCATGGAGAGTCCTGTTAACCATAGCTTCAAATTTAGGTGTTAAGCTTCACCTTATCTGGTTGTCTTCTCATTCTAAAGCTAGAACTTTCTTGAGTTTGGCTCTAGTCCTTCTGATTAATGCTTCTGGATCTTCAACGTAGTTTGTTGGAAGGTCAAAACCGGTCATACATTACCCTACATAAGATACACAAGTAGACAAAACATGGGTAAGCCTGTCTAAGTATAGGTCAAAGGTTTTACTTGATCACATCAATAAGTATAAGTTTATCAATATTTCCTTTGCCTAACTACCTTCCCTGGCAACAGCGCCAAAAATGCTTGTTGATATTTCTTAGCGTCGCTACTAAGAACGGAATTTTAAATCTATCCCCGGCAACAGCGCCAAAAATGCTTGTTGGTATTTATTAATGTGACACTTATTTTAAGTGGTCACCCTATTATAAACCTATATCTCCTAACATTACTTTACTAGGTTGTCATCCCTAGGGATGATGCCTGAGATGCTTATTGGTACTACATAGCATTACTACTAGAATAATACTAAGCAGTTCTTTATTAAATTATGTGAGTAGGAAGAATATATATATGTATAAATGAAAGGAATATGCAAGCGCACAGATAATATACCATTGTAACACTTTACCCAAGAGTATTCCATGTATCGTTATTTATATTTTTATCACAGAGAAGGTCTCGCACAAATATATATCGATAACTTATACTATTGATGGAGAAATAAACCATAACCAATGTTCTACTCATAACAGGTGTAAGTCATAGGATAAGATATATGATACGTATTGATCAATGATAATGATAAATAACTCAGAGTACATCTTTCTATGGCATTAGCATGATCAGGTAGAATATTAGAGGAATAATTCCTAAGTCATTCTTAATTACAAGTCAAAATATACATTAATTAGTGCAATTATACCTAGTAGTCATTGCTAAGATCATCTTCATATCTACACAAAAGGGATATTACGAAGGAAGATTAAGAACAGAGCTTGTTCTTCCTTCGTAATCGACCCTATGTGCGCCTATATTCAGGAAGTGGACTACAAATGACTCAATGGGAGTGTCATATCCATGATCTACCACATGACCCAGAATATAGGGTGTATCCACAGGTAAACAACATATAAGCACCACGCTTACACAATGCTGACCACTCACCCATGGTACCTTAGAGTGAGCGCTATATGAACTTATGCACGAACATGATGATAATCTAATTGTACTAAGCATATAATCCAAGTAGACAATGATCATTATAACGAAGAATATGAATAAGATGAATACTAATATTGTCATAACAATTGTAACTAGCATATAAAAATAATGGAGGTACAAAAGAGAGAGGGTACAAAGATTATACGGAACCATGCTCTTGACAAGATTGGGAATCCAAGCGAAGCTGCTTGCCTCCCTCTAGACCTAGCCTAACTAGTTATACCCATATTACCTTCAACCATGGGGCTTCTCAGCCTTCACTTGGGTCTTGAGCAATTGAAAGATAGAATGATAAAATCAAGCACTATGTCTCAAGTTCTTTGTTCAACCATTATTCTAGAGTTTTTATAGATTTTCAAAATAAAACTCAGAGCTTATATTGTATGACACCCTCAAGTCTCTCAATATATGTGGTATTTGTGGATCCTCACTAAGGTAAAAGTGGTGTTATGCCTTCCTTTTCCTACAACTAAAGCTTATGTGGAGCTCATAGGAGTGGAAAAAGCATGAAAGAGCATACTTGCAATACATATATTGTAAAGTCAAACCTCGGATCCAAAGGGAGTTGAGTTATACAATCAAATCAAGATGTGCATGTGTATGGGTTATATATATATGGTGGATATATTTGGTGGCTAACCTATTTCTACTATGCTCTGTGAAAACATATCTCTTTCCGGAAACTTAGAAACAACTTTGCAAGAAAATATGGGCTATCTTATTCATCTTTCCCTTTTTTTAGGCGAGCATCAAAGTAACCATTGTTTTCAATATCTCAGACACTTATCCATTTTTTCTCATCTCCTTTTTTATGAATAACTTTTGCATAGCCACATGCTTCTTTTATGCAACAAAACTTTTGAGAGATAACAACAAGAACTTGGAGCATTTATTTGGTGGATATTCTATCAAGAATATTTTTGGTGTTTACTCCCAGTGTAGGAGTAAAACATTTTTTGGTGGATCTAGATAGAATGTCATGTTGTTGTACCTATCCCCGGTGTAGTAATAGTGCATATGTGGGTGGTGTGTACGTGATCTTGATTTTAAGAGCATGACAAACCTCTCATAAGGGTCAACAAAGCTTTAATAAACTCAATGCAATGCAAGCACCATATATGTGGAATTTTTCCTAATCTAAATATCATATATGGCTTTGGTAGGAATTCAAGCTTTGTCATATAGGAGCTCATCATGTAATATTTTTATGTTTTTAAAAAGATAAATCTTCAGAAATTTAGTGTCACTTGGAACAAGATAAACAGCAGCTCGGACCTTCTCATATCATATCTATCAATTACCTAGACTTAGATTAAGCATATGCTACCTACGAGTTTCAAGTTCAAAGTAAATTCTTATATCAAAACAGTTGTATCCAAACTCGGGAGAACTTAAGACTGAAAACTAGGTACTTGAAAGGAATTACGATAGAGCAACTATTCATCATTTCCATTGAAAGATATTATCCTTAGAGTTCATTTATTTAGCTCCTAAAAACAGAAAACTAGACACACACTTTTTATTTTGTTTTCAAAATTTAAGATCACACCTTAATATATATATAACTAGATAAGATAATTTTTTATTTTATTTTTGAATTACTTTAGCATAGATTGTTTATCATGTTTGATAATGAATTTTTATTTGTTCACTGCATTCAAGCATGGTTCAAGGCAAAGGTAACTTGCAGCAAAACACAAAGTGGATGAATTTTAATACTCACAGTTCTTCCTTCAATGAAGTATGAGATGTGTCTTCTTTTGCGCAGAGTTGTTGGAGTTCATCGCATGCCTTGATTTATCTCCGATGTGAATTCATCTCTTGACTTATCCAGATTGAATTTGAGAGTTTTCTGCATGGGTTAGTCCAACAAAATAACCAGTATCTACAAGTTTTAGTTCAATAACCAAACTAAACTCCATGTCTAATTTGATTAAGAAAGGCATTTTAACCTAAACACCACGCTCAATTTAAAAAGGCTTTGGAAATAAGGTCACACACCTCTTGGTTTAAACTAAGCACCATGCTTACTTTAAAAGATGTATAAATATACTTCCAAACCTAAACATACTATAGTAAATAATGGGTAACATGAAAGCATTATAGAGATTTATTCAAATAGAGATGAAAGAGCATGATCATGGTGAGAGATTTTTTTAATAAAAATATGCAAGTGGCATGAATGTATGCAAGGAACTAAATATGTTGTGAATTTGATATGAGATAATTTAAACTAAACGAAGTGGATGCATTAATCATTTAAAGTAAACATGCAATGGTATGCAAAAATTAAAATATAACTACTCATCAAGTTTAAAGTCCATGAGCAAGACTATCTCATCTTTCTTGATCATACTTACCATAACTCATATGATAGAATTTATGAGTAGTGCAGCATTTGTATTCATCACTTGAGATGTGATTCTTGTGACGTTGACCTTTTTTCTCCAATCTACACATGGTTAGAATAATATATATGTGTATACAAACCTGTGAGACGACAGGGTTCTAATGTTGATGGATCTTGAATGTTCAGGCACCCTGAGGTTCTTCAATATTTTTCTTTTCTTGTGAAAGCTTGCCGGAAGGTCAAAACGACATATGTTGTCCTGTCTATTTCGCAATATAACAGAACAAGGGTAATCCTACTAAAGCTAGCGGTATGTTAATGATCTAAATCTTTACGTCAATTGTTTCCCCGGCAACAGCGCCAAAAATGCATGTTGGTATTTATAAGTGCAAATAGAATATGAATGATTCCGCAAGCGCATAGAATACCATTGTAGTATTTTACCGGGAGTATTCTAGGTATCGTTATTTATATTTTACCACAGGGAAACAATGGAGTAAATACTTATTGAGTAATAAAGAAATATCTATCAGTCAACATACCTGCATAGCTAGAGCAAGGGGTAAAGGTAATGATAGGATTTAAGCATAAAAACACCCAGGGGATAGATCACTAAGATAAATAACTAGTCAACTCATGAGAACAACGGGTGAGGTAGATTCCTATGATATTCTTATTACAGGATCAAAGTATATATATCCGACTATAGTTAAGACTAACTCTACTCTTGTGCACTTCGGGACACCGCTTAGATGGTAGAGCACCCATAATAGATAACTCTACTAACGCGACTACGGTCCTACAATTTAAGAACTTGTTCAATTCAGCGTGGACTACAAAGGATAGACATGACTGTCACCACCCGCTGCTATCACACAACCAGAGAATATAGTGTACTCATAGACAGAGCATCGTATAAGCACCATGCTTACATGGTGAAGTCCGATGCAGTTTGGGCGCCCCTGTCGACCGCCCGTGACTGTGCTGTCACTATGCTTTTGTGGTCCTAGGTAGGTTACTTGCATTTGCAATGGCTGGTGGAGTTGCAATTCTTTTTGCTGGCGATGAGTTCATATTTAATTATAGATAGGGAATTTAACATCTATACTACAAGAACATATTTTCCTTTCGAGCGCTGTATTTTCTTAGGGGGTTGGATCTTAGGAACCAGGAGCTTTCTCAAATATACTTGGGGGTGCTTTATGCATCACCTCTAGATCTCTTTTTCTAGATTATATTAAGAGTACTTTCTTAGTTAGCCTAATCTTTTTACCATAAGATATTTGTCTTGATATACAAAATAAATTCTGCATTTGTATGCAAAAGTTGTTTCAGTAATTCATTATTTGTCCTTTTTTGCTTAATGGCTTAATAAGATACTTTATAACTGACAGGTTGACAGGTTGTTACCTAAACCTGAATTGCCAAGCCCTGAAATGAGATCATGGAGACTTGAGAAATATCAAGGACCCATTCGAGTCACCTACTCACCTAAACATCAGGCTATATTTGTTTTGCAGTTGATAGGACCGTCTTCTCATTTGCAAATCTATTACTTTCCTAGCACGTTTTCTTCAATTTTGTATCACTCAATGAATCCTAAGGTGGCAATTTTATGTGTAATCTTATCCTTATTGAGCCAACCTGGTATACTATAAACTAGTACTTTGTTATTTTAGTTTAATATAAGATATAAATTTTGGTTCTAGTCCTTATTTAGTACCCAAATGTAGGTGGGCAATCTTCTTTTGTTATGATGGCCAATCTGGCCTTTTTATTAGACACAGTGCTGATCATAAGTTTCTACAAACATTGCTCGTTTATTTAAGAAAGTTCTTCTGATCTAGTGATGTAATTTCCAATATATATTCATGGAAGATTTAGAGCAATAGATGTCTACTATGTTTCTGTATACTGTTCAATACTGCTATTGATCAATAGCACAACCGTCAGCATTACATACCACAACCAGCATTATATGCTTTATATATAGTTCTATAAGCTTTGCGTTATTTTGTTAGCCGACTTAAATATATTTTCTATGGCGTCAACATGTTTTCTTGTTTAATGTTTACACAACATTTGTACAAACTAGATTAGGTAGCAAAGCTGTAGAAGAACAACACAACTTATGCAGAGTGAAATCTATGATAACAATGTCAACTATGCCAAATCTGAAATTCAAACATGGATTCTATAAAGAGAATATCAGGTTTTGACTGAAGTAGATATCTGGTAATTCCCATGGTCTCCAAGAACACTGATGTTTGCTGTGCTATTATTTGTAACACCCTAGGTGTTACGAACTTAATAAAGACTTAATCATGTTCAGCATCATGCATAACCATTAAGCATCAAGGCATAAATGCATTTCATGTTTCAATTATAGCATGAATATGTTGCTTATGATGTGTTTCATGTGTTCCATGAAATGTTAGCAATATAGTGATTAAGGTTCTTTATAATTTTATAAACTAATAATTTGTTTAAACAATTAAAATTTTGTTAAAAATAAACTTTGTAGAATAAAGTGTGATTTATAATATAGAAACAAAAATTGATGATGTTTCTAAATTAAACATGTTCAAATTTGAGCTCCAAGTTTGAATTTAGTTTTGAAGTTCAGCACTTAACTAAGTTTGGTTAAGTCTTGGAATTCAACTTTGAATTCAATTTTGGGGAATTTATTAAATCAATTTTCACAAATAAAAGTTGGGCAACCTTTGTTTCATTGATTGGTATGAGGTTTGTACTTTGCAACTGTGCTATTGGTTGAATTGTTTGACAAGTAGTTAATCACCAATTAATTACCCAAAATAGCTAATTAACTATTTTTCAAATCCTAACTGAAGATCAGTGGTTCAGTTTTGAGGTACCCATGTTCTTCACCGTAGATCTCTCTAACCAGCTAGAATTACAGAAGGATTCTTTAAGCAATATTGGAGACGACATCAAGATTAACAACTTTCGTTTTTGGAGCTGATCAAGTCTCTACATGAATTTGGGAGAAATCGACAAAACAAGATCAGGCTTCAAGCTGCTACAGTAACCTCGGCGAGCTGCCTGCTGCTGCATCACCGCCGTGCACGACTTGGCCGTGCCTTCGCGGCATTTCCCACGTGGACGCCTGCATGTCGAGCTCGCAAAGGTGCTGTCAAGGTCGCGACGTCACCCTCGCCTATAAAAGCTAAGCGCCGGTCGCCGTTTCTTCTTTTCCTTCTTCCCGCCGCCGTCGTCGAGCCTTGCTTTGCCGGTAAAATTGGCCGCTATTGTTCTGTCTCCATCCAATTGGTCGCTCCCTCAGTTTTGCCTCACCCTTGCGTTTCTCCCTGATCTACTCGCGTTGAGCCTCGTGGCCAGAGTCGCCCGTGGCCGTCTTCTTCTCCGTCATCGTCCAGGGCGCTGCCACACGCACCTTCGTCGTAGCCAGGCCACTCCAGTGAGCCATTGGACCACCCGTTTGTTGCGCTAGCTTCGCCTTGATGCCTAGATCTTGGTAGACTCACTCGTTTTACCTCTACCGTGCAGGACACGCCAGACGTCATCGTCATCCTCGGTTCACGCCGCCGCGTCCGCCATCACCGACGGCAACGCACCTCCACTCCATCTTCACCTCGCCTTAGCAGCCAAACAAGATTGGGTGAGCACTTTTGTGCTGTAGGGAATGCTAGATAGGGCGAGATAGGGCTGTTACGGCCGGATTGCCGCTGCGTCGCCGTGCCGGGATCCGCCGTGTCGCCATGGCCGTCGGCGAGTCCTCTCCGTAACCCTAGCCTCCCGTTTAAGCCCCTAGATAGGTTCGCCTGGTCTTGGAGGTCACGTGGGTGCCCTTGCCGCCGCCGGTGAGTTGCACGGCTGACCTGCCGCCCAGGCCACGGTCAAGGCCAGGGTGAGTCGGGTTTGACCCGGCCCCACGTGTCAGCGACAGTGGCTGGCGGGGCCTGTGTGCAAAAGAATTTTTGGCCCTTTTATATTTTCTAAAAATGAATAAATGTGCTGAATCTTGTAAACTTCATAACTAAATAATTAGAGCTAATAAAATTATGAAAACTTTTACGTAGCCTCTTCATGGTGTTATCTACCTAGGAAAAATATTAAATGATGAAAATCAGTAGTTTTTTTATGCTTAAAAATTATCTCTTTTAATTATAAAATGGACCTCGTATAATTTTTGTAGACTAAAATAATGATCTTTTGATCATAAAACTTTTTGTGTATGCTTTACATGCTTAGACCTGACTTCACACAAAGTTTGGTACTATTTTGATAATTTTTAGTTATTCACTTAATTTCCACGCTTTAATCAATTAATAAATAAATACCAAAATGCTTAGGATAAATCAGGAAATAGCTTGGGTATGTTTTGGAATTAATTGTAGACCTTGGGACACTTTCACCTATGTTGTTCCTTGAAAATTTAATTGTTTATTGGTTGCGTTCATAATCAACTTGGTGATAATAATAATTAAAAGTGCTTTACCTCAATTGCTTGCAATTGTACCGTGAAGGAAAATTGTACTCAAGTTAACATTGTTATGTTTTCACCAATGCATTGTCATGCATCATCTCAAGCATACCATTATTGAGCATGCATCATTCTCTCTGTGTAGTGAACGAGAACGGGGATTTCGTGGTTGATCAAATCCCCGAAGGAAGTTGCCGGTCGGTGGAAATTGGGTCGGATTTCTGTGGTCCTTCTGAGGAGATTGACTACCCGACTACCGCAGGCAAGCCCCGGAGCATACAACCCTTCTTTGTTGTTTACAAATGTTATTATAATTCGAGTCCTATAATATGTGCATTAAGTGATATAGGAATTGGTTGTATACCAATTGCTGCATGATTACCTTGAAGTTTCAGCTATCTTCCTTGTCACCACACTAGCATATGTAGGTCGAAACCTCTGATGCTTAGTAATGCTTAGGCTCCGATAGAAGTCGAGCGATGGTTTCATCGTTCGTGAGAAATAGATTTTATCTTTGTTCTTCTCGGCTCTGCTCACAGGTTGTGAAAATACCATGATAATGATGATGTTTAAATCGAGACCGCCAGGTTAGCTTGCATTGAGAATGGAGTCTTGATGTAGTGCTCCGCCTGTGTCGATTAAGGACCGTTCCGATTGTTGACTTGCTGATCAAGATTGAAAGTACTTAACTGCATGCCCTCGGTAAGCCTGAGTACCTCGGCTATTCCATCATGTGAAAGGACAATCGTGCACTAGGAGTGGAGAGATGGCGAGAGTAGTGTGTACCCACCCTACTGGAATAGGGTAGGACGGTGGAGTACTGTGCTCTCGGGTGGCGCGAACCCGTTCATGTTTTGGAGGATCCGAGGGAATGGTTGATATATGTAGGTCCGGGACCTGCATATGTCGTGTTAGTTAAGGTTTACTCCAGCTGGATGTACATCGATTCGAATCGCCGTCTCTCCCGGATAGTGAGAAACTTGATCACTGCTTTGCATCGTAGTTAATCAATGGAACATGGTGATTTAGGGTTAGGAAATGAGATGAAAAGAGATGAGATGCTTAATTATTGATTGGTTTAGATCAGGTGCAAACTGGATACCGGTAATGACTTAATACGAAGCTAAAACATTGAAAGTAAGGATCCACTCGTAGTAAGTTTTTCTGCAAAAGTTATCCTTGCTTCAGACTTTCCCTTAAACCTTCATACCCTTGAAGTCTTTTCTCTTAGTCGGGTAAGTCTTGTTGAGTACCCTCATGTACTTAGGGTTTGTTAAACCCCTGTTGCAGGTTCTGGCTTGTGCTGCTAATCAAGGTCATGTCTGTGGGCTCGACATGATTTGGATGTCTCTTCTACCCCATGTGCTTCTTCTAATTTGCTTCCGCTGTCCTATTCACCTTTTGGATTTAAAGTTAAGTTTTACTTAAACATGTTTTGTAAACTAATGTTATAAGTCTTCCGCAACTCCGTTGTATGAAATTTTTGTATCAATGTTGTAATGTTTTGGTAACTCCATTATTGATCCTATATGAGTTGTAAAATGTGGATGATTCGGGGTTCCCGAGGACACCCGATAGACTACCGGATTATTTGGCTTTTGTGTACAGCAGTCGGAGGTCTTTAGAACAACAACGGGTACACATGGGTCAGCATAATTTAGGTGGTTCTGCCACATTATTCTTTCTTGTAATATTTTTCTCACTGGAGCATCATCCCAGTGGTTCTATTTTGCTGCTGCATCATTGATTATAGAATTAAAGATCTTAGTGTTATTTTCCCTACCCATACTAAATGTTCCTATAGCTTGAATAAAATACTATATTTGCTATGTAGCTGGTAATAAAACTGCTTCTCCCAGTTGATTGGATTTAATGTTTCCAGTATCATCTAATTCTTGTTCAGCTTTAACTTTTAAACATTTCTGGAACCATTCTTAGGAAATGCTGATTATAGCGTTCGCCTAATTAACATACTTTCAATTTGAAGAAGGTGCAAGAAGCTGGGCTGTAGCATTCTGCTATCTCCAGGTAACTTTATTGTTTTCTCTTGACAGCTGCTTAAACCAGCTGCCAATGGGATTGATCCTTATAAAGCATTCTAGGCATATAGCTAGATTGTGTTCACAAAATTGAGCTGGCAATTCCATTGTATTATGCATTGCTATTTTGTCCTATAGTACAATTTCACCTTCGAGGGATAATTGGTGATGAAGCTGAAGCCACTATCTTCTGTTTGATTTTATATTCAGACCACATTGTAAGGCAAGATCCACCCTATGACATTTCAAGAGACAGGACTGGCATTTTGACTATCATCTTCCCATGCAGAGTTATCGATGCCTTTGACTTAGTTACCCCATATCACGACAGAAAAGGCTCAAGAAGAGTCCAAGACTAACCTACAACTACAACCATATCATAGCCTGTCACATAAATGAACACAGACCAGCAATTCTCATTGGTGCATGTTATTTTCACCTATCATTGTCCCCGTCCACCAACCTGTTCGGGTCACTAGTGGGCAACCTTCACGCATGACATCTTTCAAATTGAGCGTGAGCAAGCTGTCTGTCCTTCCCCTTCGAGCTTCTATTTTTATATTATTCTAGTGGTTGACACATTTCAGTGACAGTCAACTTGGAGTAAAGAAAGGAACTCCTTTACCCGCCTGCCATCCAGACCACCGTACACAGAGCATACTCCTAATGCGCTTTCCCTCTTCTATTTAGAATATATGATGCGCGTGCTTAATGCTGCCTATCCCTGTTTTGTCTCTCTAACTTTCCTAAAGGTTGGGTCCTCATGTAGTCATTCATGCGCATATAATATTACCACTTGAGAAGCTTTATTAGCAGGCGTGATGGACCTGAAGTAGTTGTTAATGGTCTTAACCATATTGTAAATGTGGATAGAGTAGGGAGGGTGATTCTTCCTGCCTCTTGTCAAAATTCAAGTTGAAAACCTTTCCGGCCCACTTAGGTTGACATCTCACCCCCAATCACCATTTGACGCTGTTAACTTTGAGCCTTGGAAGGAAAATTCTCATGACCATGCTTTTCTCAGAAAACTACCCAGAGTGCGGAATGGGTCCCCTGCACCATGAATGGAGACACCTTAGAGGTATTGTAAACACAATGTGGTCCTATGTTTATCCCCTGCTAAACGAGCAGGTTGAAAAGTTTTGCTATTGTCCCTCTCACAACATTCCTTTAGGTGGAGGAGAAAGCCAAATACAGGTAGCTGACCCCCAGAGGACAATTAGATTACTGAGTATTATTGGCGCACGCCTCCCCGTCCTCTGTTTCAATTGTTAAAAGTGCCAATATATATGGGTTAGATCAGGGCGGTGATCAGTGATGAGTTTTGTAAGGATTTTATACCCGAAGTGGATGTTGCCTTAATTTTGGTGGGAAGCCACCACTCTTGCAAGTCTAAAATTCTTGAAATAAAGTACTGTATCGTTTCTGCATTTTAACATATGAGAGTGGTCGTTCTGCCATTTGAGCGCGGACCAAATGTTCTGATACTGACAAGTGTCATGAGCAATTCTGGTTCCTACTGAAGTTCCTTTGCTAAATAAATAAATTCCTGGCCTGTCCTCAATTTTTTTTTTCGACAATCTAGTGGGGGTCCAGGATATCATTGATTTGAAGAAAGGCTATCTGAAGCATGCTGCTTTCGATGGGACACATTTTGAGCTTGTAGTCCACTATATTCCCTTTTACGTGGCCACGTGCCAGAGTCCAACCGGTGGTGAAATATACCAGTGGTCAGTTTGTGTTTCAATTTGAGTATCATTATTCGGTAATAGTCGCACTTGCCGACTGCTCAGTCTTAGATGAAAAAGTATGTACAGCCTCAGCATTATGTTATCAGATTTCAGTCTCAAGTAACAGTCCTGTGCGTCCAAAAAAAAGGTCTCAAGTAACAGTTTTATTTGAAACCTGAATATGATATCACTACATTAGCAGGCCTCCCTTGCTGTAGAAGAAAGCTCTGCAGTTTCTTTTCAGTGGAAATATGCAGAGTGCTACTTTAGTAATAAGGTCACATGTTTCATTTTTACGTTGCCCATATATTACTCAATGATAGAGTTAGGCACCACACCATCTGCTTGCTAATCAATTTTCGCATCTGATCGAATGCTCCTACGTTCCTGCTTGTTTTAATAATAAAAAAAAAGCTGATCCCGTACTGTTAGCACATGCTCTGTTATTGAGTGTTAATGTGCGGTCATAATATATACAGTGTACTCAATTGATCATGTATTTAGGACCAAACCATTTGCTTCACAAGAGATGGGGTATCCTCGATTATGTATGTAAAGGCAACAAAATATTATGCTGTTTGCCTGTTCCCCTTTCCGCAGCTGACCCGCCGTTGATTTTCATCTGTGTTCAGATTGCAGGTCCATGCTTTCCTGGCATTGACACACCTTATGTGACGCAAAAGGAGTCAGAGATCAAGTGATTGCAGCCGTGAAACCCTGCCCTCCTCGTCCACTGCCAGTGCCACCACCGTCGCTTACCAACCCTACAGCTACAGGCGAGCGAGCCCTTTCCGCTGCACTGCAAACTCTGCTCCAATGCTTGCCGATGCCGAGTTAAAGGAGCAGGGCAAGGTGGCGCACGCAGTGCAGTGACAGCGTAAGGAACTATGCGTAAACGACAGAGGTTTTGTTTTCTGCGGGTCCATGATCGGAGATTTTGAAGCTTCTGAATGCTGACCCACTCAAGTAGCAGCAAGACTATAAAGCGTAGTGGCACTGATTACTGTTGTCTAGGAATATTCCCTCGCTCTCTAACGGTTCAAGCTGAGTTACGATGTCTGTTGCTTCGTTTAGGCTCGGTTTTTTATGCGTACGTATACATCTTAATCCATGTGTATTAAAGTGGATTAAAGTGAAATTAAATTAATTTTTATTTTATTTCACTTCAACATGTGTGGATTGAAGTGGATACACATGCATCCTAAAATTCATGTTTGGACATATCGAATGTTTGGACACATGCATGGAGTATTAAATATAGATTAATTACGAAATTAATTGCATAACTTGCGACTAATTTGCGAGACGAATCTTTTAAGCCTAATTAGTCAATGATTTAACAACTTGGTGCTACAGTAAATATATACTAATGACAGATTAATTAGACTTAAAAATTCATCTCAGAAATTAGCCTCCATCTATGTAATTGGTTTTGTAATTAATCTATATTTAATGCTCCTTATTAATATATAAATATTCGATGTGACATAAATTTTAGGAGCGACTACAAAACCAAACACCTTCAAAGATGCTAAGTTATGACTGCCATCTAACTGAAGAATGCAGACTTGCCTTATTCTGTTCTGTCCAACGCGAATTCTCCAACGCTGGCCATTTACGACCGTGCTGGGATCTTCGTGAATGGAAGTCGATGTGCTCTTCCACTGCTTCTACAAAACCTTATATCCTTCTCGTGACATATCTGTAAAGTAATATGTTGCTCTCCCATCGCGCGGCAGGGACAGATGTCGAAAGAGCTTCCTGCTACTGTACTGTAGCTACGACAGGGGCAAACGTCGAAAGGCTCCCCTACCGTACTGTAGCCACAGCGAGGGCACACGCCAAAGTCAGCTTTGCTGTCACATCTAGTCACTGTAGTAGCATGGTAGCCTGACAAGTCTGTGTACTAGGATTAGATGGGTATAGTTGTATATGTAACTTCTCACTGCAACTCTGTAAAGGGAGCGAGTTCAGTTTTGTCATCTCCTCTGCAGAGCTCCGGTCAACGTTGGTGCTTGTGTTGTGTGTGCGCGTGCTCTGTTCTCTCTCTTCTTCTACCTCCGGCCATAGTGTATAATCAGCAACGACGATGAGCGATCGTCTCACCCGTACCGAAGATGTCAGGACCAACAATATCTAACAAATAAAGGTTCCCGAAGGACAAAACATGTTGAAAGCAAGGACGGAGAGAGTTCAGAAGCTTAGTCTTTCTAGCTTTTTTAGCTCTTAAGCTCTTTTAATTTGTTGTTTTATGTTTCTCAGCTGTGAGGCTTTGAGCCTAAAAAGCTTGTGTAATTTTTGGCTAGGTATATATAACCTAGAGGCCAGATTTTTATATTTATCTAAAAAATCAAGAAAAAAAGACTACATCTAAGAATGAAGAAATATACTTGTGATGAGACTAACGTCAGGACTACTCGGGGGCGAATAACCCGCTCCGAGCCAGTGAAATGCAACTATAAGCTTCGATGACGTGCTCTGCGTGCCGCTTCAAAGTAGGCCATGGCGACCTGGCCTCACCTCTACTAATAGTAATGGGTCGAGATTTCAAAAGAAAATCTTGATTATTAGAAGCCACAGAAGCATCATATCACTAGCTATACTATCCTCTTAGTAAAAAACATTGTACCTTTATTTGTTTCGATAAAGCATGGTTACATATTCCACCTTTTCATCATGTTAAATACGTATTTGATTTGAAAACTGAAAAGGGCCCCAAAATTCTGAATGATGTCTTGCCGCATGCTCGCGTCACGGTGACGGCAGCATATCATCCTAAAAAACCCACCGGAAAATATTCCATGGACGCCCTACAAATAGGCCCCCACACGGATCAGCTTTGGTCCACGGCCCCATCGCATGCACACCCTTCGACCCGTAGACACATGCGATGCACCTGCAGGCAGGCGGCGCCGTGCACCTCCACCTCCTCCAGTATTTCATGCCCCAGCACCAACCGCAGGAATCGGCCACCGACCTAGAGGCGCAGGAGTCGGCCGTGTACAGGCGCAGCTCATCGTCCACTTCGCCGCCGCCGGCTACCATGTGGGAGTATCACCAGGCGGCGCATGCGGCGGCCTTGCAGACGACCTCGTCGCCCGCGTCTTCTTTCCCTTCCTGGAGCCCCTACGCCGGGACTACGGCGGCGCTCCTCGGCGCCAGCTCGGCCTTCGCCACCGACGCCGGCTCGTCGCCACCCGGCATGCGCCTTCCACCAGCTGGGGAGCACGGCGGCCATGCATGGAGCCAGCACGGCGAACAGTGAGTACATACGCATGCATGACCTTATAGCAACGACGATCTAGCTATCGCATGTTTCTTTTTGCTGTGAAAATCATGTAGGTTAACATAACACACGACGTTTTATATATGCTTTCAGAAGCAACATCACATGCTACAAGGAGAACTTCCTCGATCTGCTCGCGTCGAAGAACGTGACGCAGGAGATGTTCGAGGACGTTCCCGCCGGTCACTACGCGGCCGCGCAGGCGCTGTCAGGAAGATTCGGGGCAGGCTCTGATGTTGCACCGGTCAAGTACGAGGTCAGCGCCGGCTCGCCGCTGTTCTTCGGGAGTTCTACTGGTATGCACCAGGGGATGGACATGGTGGGTTGCACGCCACGGTACACCTACGCCGCCGACCACCATCAGATGAAGGAAGGCGGCAGCAACCAGCAGCAAGAACTTGATGCGGCCCCGGCCATGGCTTCCTTTCTTCAGCAACTGAGTTCAAATGCTAGTGTTGGCATGCATGCTAGCTTGGACTATTCAGGCACAGGAGGACTTGACAAGATTTGCCAGGAGAGTCGAGCATTGGAAACTAGCCCTTTTGGCATGAGGAGCTTGCCGGATCTCAGTTCTTTCGGTGGCTACAGCAGATCAACCGCAGAATCGACATCGTCAGCACAACCATACCTGAGATCCAGCAATCTCGCTGAAAGCAGTAAACAAGAGCCGGATATTGTGTCGGTAAGACACGAACATTCATGTCATTCATACTACTAGTGCCCAATGAATTTGTTGATGCATATGGCAGTTGTTCGTCAACCATGTGTGTTTAATAAACTTGTAAAATGTATTTCGATGTGTTCCTTTCAGGCAAGGAGCAGCAGCAGTGGCAGTGGAGTGGCGAGTGATCGAAAGAAGCGGGCGTCCGAGGAAAGGACGAGCACCGTGAAGAAGTCTAAGCAAGAGGGCTCTAAACCATCTCCTCCCAAGGTAACAACGAAGATGAAAAATGAGATGCCAAAGTTATCCGTGGAATTGGTTCTGGTAAATCATTTCCACTTCAATTCGCATGTCAAAGAAATAATGTTTTCTTTAAAAAAAATGCAGCAACAAGTGCCTAAAGTGAAGATAGGAGAGAAGATCACAGCATTGCAACAGATCGTTTCACCATTTGGGAAGGTACACTAGCGTCTGGTTAATAATTTGTTTAATAAATTGCTTTACACAGGCAGAGCGAGAAATATAGCTGCCAAAAATGCCAGTTAAACCATTTCTTATGAATTGCACCTTGTTTTTCAGACTGATACAGCATCAGTGCTGTTTGAAACGATCAAGTACATCAAGTATCTGCATGAACAAGTACAGGTAAACAAGTACATTCCCCCCAAATCCCCTGCATTGCGTGCCTCTGCTCATTTTGACCTAACTATAAAAGCGTCCACAGAAAGTAAAATATCCCTATGCTCATCCTAGCATTAGTAGTAAAAAGAGAGTGTACTACAGTTAGGCAATATACGTACACTCACACAGATCGAGCCACGCATCTTCAGAGATACAATGAATCATTTCAGCGACCGGTGTATAGCTGGTTCCACATATGATATTGACCTACACCATGTTCGCTTGATCGTATCAGCCATACTTATCAGTCATGATATAGTGTTTTTCTCTCATAATAAAACAGCATCAGCTGACTTATAAGCCACAAAAACGATCAAGTTGGACCCCCTTTTCATAAGTGGACTTCCTAGTCATGGCCCCGAAGAACATAGAATGTTCTCGTCTCGTCGTGTCCCACACCACACAGCACCACCAAGACATGAGAAAAGGACAGCGCCTGCTTGCATAGTTGCCTGTCGCAATCGCAAGGCGGCCTCCTGCTTTTTCTTTCTCATTCAGTTGGGGCTAACGCACGCATGCAGCTGACGGCCTCCTGCTTTTCTTTCTCCGTGCAGTTACTCAGCGAGCCGTACACGAATTCGAGCAGGAGCAAGGTACAGATCGAGGTTCCAGATGCCTCCGTCGTTATCCGAGAGGATTGCAGAATCATTCTCACTCACACCAGCTGTTGCCGCTTGTATCTGGGTAACCACCTTCCATGGGGAGATCATGTTGCTGCAGCAGAGACGAGCAAGGGAGATGAGGCAGAGCACGACCTGAGGGACAGAGGGCTCTGCTTGGTCCCTGTCTCGTGGACCCCTGAAGTCTACCGGGACGGCACTGCCATGGACTACTGGACGCCGGCGTACATGGGCCGCCTGTACCGATGAAGAGATCTCGTCTGACTAGTTGCTGAAATGTTCCTTACTGTCAGTGTCAGTGGCTCTGCCTCTGCCTCCAAGTTGAAGTTGCATAGGACGGCAGCGCAGTTGATCTTCTTAATTATGTTGCTTGTGATTCCTAGCTAGTAGTTTGTAGTACTGGTTTGCCTGGTTTAATTTGCAGTGTCGTGTTTGTTGATTTGTACTACTAATGGGTACTGAAGGAATTATCTGAACAAATCCACCTTAGCCTCTCATCTTTGTAACGAGATGCTGCACCACAGCACAAGAATTAGTCCCAAGTTTGTTTGCCTGTTTAATGAACTGATTATTATAGAACTTACATGATGTCGGACATCTAGGTAGTTGTGCATGAATCTAGCTTCGTCCCTCGTACATGCAGTGCACAGAGTTTACGTGGGCGGCGTAGCTTCGTCTGTGACCATGACCATACCTTTACTGTTAATTACTATCGTCATGTTCGTTTGGCTTATAAGCCGTACTTTTTCAGCCAACGAATAATATTTTTCTCTCACAATAAATCAGTCAACAATACTTTCAGTTATGCCTTATCAGCGAAGCGAATAGGACGTTAAAAGGACATCATACATGGGCGCATTCCATGTCTGGCGAATTGGGGATGGCAATGCGAGAAATCAGAAAAGTAGGAACGACGCAGCCTGAAGCCTGCGGGCACTGTTATGTGGCTACAGAACTAGCCCAACGGGTTCGGTGCCTCCTGGGTTACATAACACTGTTCCATGTATTCTGCAGCCTGGACAGCCTAGGCCTGAAGTCCTGAATAATACATTCAGTTTGTTCGTTTGTTGATTTCGGTCAGGGCTTATCAGACAGTCAACAGTATTTTTCTCTCACGACAAACCAGTATCGACTGAGGTTATCAGCCCAGAAATCAACCAGCGAACGGACTCATGGAATACAACTTCTCGATGACTCGGAGGACCAGTCTTTGAAGCTAGAAACCTGGAAGTTAGATATACTGGTGGTGATCGATAGTTAGCTTCTGGAGGAGAGCTCTTAATTTGGCTCTGTTCCTTTGTGCGGTAGTCTTTCTTTTATTAGCGAGGTCTTGAGTGTTACCTGAACTTTGGATGGTATGTCATCCTCAATTCTCACTTGCTCATTGACAATTAAAATCCGAGGTGTCTATAATGATGAAAACGGTCGGAAACGGTAAAAAAAAAACTCCTAAATTGTTTTCTACTTTTACATTTGAAATACGAAAACGAAAGCGAAAACGGTAAAACCGGACACGAAAACGAACGCGAACTTACGAATTATCGAGAATTTCGAAAACGAACCAATTCGAGCGGATTTATGTCGAACACGGTCGATATACGAAAACTCAATACGGAATACCGACTCGTAGACCAAGTGCATGACTAAGTGCATACATGATCAAGTTCAAGTGCATATAATAATTAACAAGTGCATATTATAGAAACATTAACTCGAACTGAGTCAGAATAATTTTATTAATCTTTTTAGAATAGATGTAGTATTTTATTTTAAAGATTTATTCAGATTTTTCTTTTGAGTAACAAAGATTTATTCGGCTGAAGCAAAAACTATCAAATGATTGACTTTGCAAGTGGGGGTTAAACCGATGAGCTTGATGGGCTACGGCCCAGGTGGTTTTTCGTGTAGATGCTGCTGGTTTCCTGACATTTAGCCCCATCTCGTGAGGTGAAGAGAGATGAGGCTGGGCACCGTCTATAATATAGGGCAGCTGGCCACCAGTAGAAAGAACGCAGCTGCGTGGTGAACAACCTGTAATTGGGCTGTATGACCTGTGCAGTTGGCCAAATTCGGTTTAAACCGAATTTTCAATTCGGAATATTTCAAGTTAAAAGTAGAAAAATAGAAAACGGTCGAAAAATGTCTAAACTGTTTTCTACTTTTACATTTGAAATACGAAACATCTGAAATGCGAAAACGAAAACGGTATAGTCGGACAAGAAAATACGGATTCGATCGGATTAAATATAGAAAACGATGCGGTTCGGTTCAGGATATTTCCGTTCCGTTTTCATCCTTAGGTGTCTAGCAAAAATATTCTATATTCAAAACGATATAATCCAAACCATCAGCCAATTGGAGAGATGGTTTCAAGACGGGAGTACTTAACGATATTGAACTTTTTAGTTTAGATCTTTTAAGGCCCTGTTTAGATTCAAAAAATTTTACCCTAAAGTGTCACATCAAATCTTGCGGCACATGCATGGAGTACTAAATATAGACGGAAAACAAAATTAATTGTACAGTTGGATGAGAAATCGCGTGACGAAACTTTCGAACCTAATTAATCCATAATTAGACACTAATTGTTAAATACAAATGAAAGTGCTAAAGAGGCAAAAAATTTGCCAACTACACGCGCCCTAAGTCTGACTAGTAGTACTAACAATTTCGGCTAAAATATAGGGCAGGCCTGTGGCTATATAGACCCTCGAAAAAAACAGAGCTAGTTGTTGATAAGCATGCTGTGACCAGTGACCATGCATGCCACCGCCCGAACGCCGACTGTTGTAGCACAAACCTGAGTCATTATAGACAGTGACGGCCTCTAGATTTTGACTTTTGAGCCTAGGTATTCAAAATGTGAATGGGTGTTAAAAAATATTTTGTGACAGCATTAAACCTAATATTTGACATGTATAATGCTACCTCCGTCCTGAAAAGAATGCAATTATAGGTTGCGTGACACGAAAAGTGATTCACATGTAACCAAGTTTTTAGTGAATAATATTCACAGTTATATCTTTAAATTAATTTATTATGAAAATATATTTCGTAATTAATCTGATGGTATTTATTTAGTACCATAAACATGGATAATTTTGTATCTATAATTGGTCAAACTTAAGGTACTAAAACGTGACACTGTGCTAGAATTGTATTCTTTTAGGCACGGAGGGAGTACCACATAGTTGTAATTATAGAATATATAATTGAGCATCATTCATATATTCATAGCATTTGAGTACAACTTAAGACTATTTATTTAATATGAAGAAATACCAATAGCCACATCTGAAATATGTAGATTTGAGGTTATTTGTCATCTTTATTTTGGATGACGGCACGAGGCATGGATTAGTAGGGAACAGTTTAGGCCCTGTTTGCCACAGCTCTAGCTTTTGTTTTTTTAGAAAACAACTTTGTGAGTAATTTTTTAGGTGAAGCTGAGTTGTGTTTGGCAAAACAGTTTCATCAATGGCTTCATGCATGAATGAGAGAAAAAAAATGAGGGAGAGAGAGCTAGGATAAACTATTTTTTTCAGCTTCACCCGAACTTATGTCTTTGTGAGAGAAGTGAAGCTGTTTTTGGAAATAAGTGTTTGGCAAAAAAAAACAGTTGTTATGAGCTATGCAAACATGCCCTTAATAGCTATGGTGACTTTGTTTCTGCTTTTTTAAGAAACAATAGCTATGGTAGCTAGGTCACTATATTGGCCCTGTCCGGCTGACCTTAAAAGTCGGCTTGTTCGGCTTCTTTTTTTTAGTCGAAATCGTGTTTTTTTTCTCACAACAATTCAGCCGGAACGGTGTTTTTCAGCCAAATTCAGCCAAGCGAGCCATTAGCCACTATTAAAGTGCAACAGCTGAGATCTATTTGTTGAGTATGGGGTCTTAACTATGTTTTGGTTGCTGAAGGCTATTTTCCTTGCACACAACATTCTTTTTTATATATTTTAATTGAAAGACAGAGGAAAAAACAACTGAGAATGAATGAAACGTAGACCCGTTTACAACACATCCATAGAACAGTTTTTTCCCTTAAGCTTCGCGAACAGCTCTGAGCTAAAACTGTTTTGACAAAACAGCGTCTTGACGTAAAAAAAAAGAATAAAATTCCTAATGTCATTCTCCTTTTTTTTCCTCCTCTCCCTTCATCCTTATCCGCTTGGGTTTTCTTCTTTTCCCTTCCTCCGATCTGCCCGAGCGCCCGCGAGGCCGCGACGGACCGCTGCCTCGAAGCCGTGCTCCCGCCCCGACGGTCCCGTGGCCCCCGGTCGGTGGCCGTGCCCGCCCTGACGGTCGTGCCCTGACCCTGACGGCTGACCCCGACCCCGACGCTCGTTCTTGCCGACATACTGTGCGCACGATGCCTTGCGCCCGCTCTCCACGTTGCCCACCAGTCGTCTCCGCCGCTGCGAGCCTACGGCGAAATCGGGAAAAGTACCATACTCGCCACGAGTGGCAATGCGTCGGCCAGGCGTTCGCCACGCTGACTACCGTCAAGCTGCACTCCCCACGAACAGTGTGAGCCGTTGATGCCGAATTGTACGCTGGAGATGGAGGGTAAGTTACGTCGTGACTTCCAATTCCAAGAGCAAAGTTGGAGATTTTCCAAGAGCAAAGTTCCCGAATCTGTGAATTTCAAGAGCTAAGTTGCAGATTATCCTAGAGCAAAGTTACTGAATCTGCGTCTGAAAGATACTTCAGCGGCAGTGGTGAAAGGTGCAATTATATATTGGACTCCCAGTCCCCTTAGTCCCCACCATAGAACACACCTGTGCCCCCAAGGGCCAAGACCATATATATGTCTTTGGCTTGGCATATGGTTCACCTGTGCTTTGGAATGGCCCCAAAACTCCAGTGTAGCCATCACCTTCCTTCACCCTGTTCGCTTGATCGTTTATGTGGCTTATAAGTCGGCTGATGCTGTTTTATTGTGAGAGAAAAACATTATATCATAGCTGATAAGATCAAGCGAACAGGGTTTGCTACTATCTGGTTGATTTTCTTCTTTAATTAAAAAGAAAAAAAAAGCACAAAACGCTTTGCTTAAGACATCTGCAAAATCAAAGTAAAACCATCCTCATTTTATACAACACAACTCGATAACTTCAACATCTCCAGCTGTTGGTATCATCGTTGAGTCAGACCCTCAGTTATATAACCGGTCATGCTTCTCTTCAGTTTCTCGAGGAAATGATGAAAAGAATTGGATAATTGGTCGCACACAATCAACCAGCCAACCAGTATCATTCTATTCCCTGCCGCCCATGCATCATCTCCCTGTCATCCATTCATCCTTTCCTTTATCCGATCCATGTCCATCTCCTAACCCCGGAGTACTGGCACATCCTTTTCAGAGAATTTTCCTCCCCGGAGTGCCCTGTCATTGCCGGGTACCAAACCGCAAAGCTTCACCAAAATCACAATACTGGATACAATCAAATTTCTCAACTTAAATATTGAAATGAAAAGAACATGCAATCATTTATTAAACTTGAACATTAACAGAGGATACCGAATTTGATGGAAATTTTCCAACAAATATGACTCGCATATATTGGGACTGCGTGATTGATCAATAGAACTTTAACCAATCTATGTAATCGACAGAATTAAGAATTTACAGGAGTGAACTTATATATTGAAGGGGATTGTTGCTGGTTCGAACTTCAAATAACTATAGCAACTGCAAGGATACCTAATAAATTACCTAGAGCCATATATCAACACTGATTGAACAATAATGATGATCTCCAAGCTCTGCAGACTCAGACCTGATCCAAGCTCGGTACGATCCACGATGGCTTCTCGCCACGCTTCGCCATCTCCCGGCCATTGAGCAGGCACACAAGTTTCTTGGAGATACGGCTCTCCAGGCTAAATGCCGACACGCTGTAGTTCACCGTGGTGGGACACCTGTTGTCCACGTCCTTGCTGCTCACTGAATAGATTGTGTTGCTCTCAAGATTGCCGAACCCCGCCGTTGGCACCGCGAACCCGTGGAGGGAATCCACGAACAGCGCACGGTCGCCGATGCCTGTGATCTCCTGCCAGGCCGGATTGACGCCGCGGTGGTTGACGTGGAAGGCCTTCGAGAAGTCGACGTCGTCGCCGAAGAGGCACATCCACTTGGACTTGACGAGGAGGAAGAGCTCGTCGCCGGCGACCGCGACGCGCGCCTCGGTGGGGAGCTCGACGGCGGGGGCCGGGATCACGGCGGCGACGGCAAGGGTGACCGCGTCGACGATGGTGGTGCGGCAGACGTCCTCCTCGAAGACGAAGAACTGGCCGCCGGCGTAGTTGATGCTGCTGGCGTTGCAATCGGCCAGCGCGGGGATCGGGGCCCAGGAGGCGGCTGTCGTCGGATCGGCGGCGCAGAATAGGAGGCCCTCGCCGCAGGACGCCATGACGCCGTGCGGAGACCAGTCCCAGGCCAGGTCGTCGGTCTCCTTGAAGAAGGCCGGGAGCGGCGGGAGCGGGCGGGTCGCGCCGGTGAAGGGGTGGACGAGGGAAGCAGCCAGATCTGTCGGGTCATAGGCGAGGGTCCACCCATGCGGGGACGCGTAGAGGCGGCGGCGGCGGTGGTGCGTCTCCGCGGCGGGGCGGGGCAGGCGGATGTTCGGGTAGATTCGGTCCTCCCGGGGGCAGAAGAAGAGCCGGGACGGGGACGACGGGAGGAGAAGCCACGGCGGCTGCGGCGGCGGGGCGGCCGCGGCGTCCCGCGCCGCCGATCGCCAGGACGAGCAGACGGAGCGGAACCGAGCGATGTCGGCGAGCTCCGTGATCCCACCGGCGATGTCGGTGAGGAGCTCGGACGGGAGGTCGGACCAGCCCATGACGGCCATGGCGATCGCAATCCGCGGAACGATCGGCAATCGCAATCTGAAAGGGGGCGTTTTTTTTTTCCAGGCTGCGGCGTTTGTGCGACGGAAGGACCCATTCGTTTCCCCCATTTTTATGGGCGATTTGGGAATTTCCAATGGCAGACGTGGCACGCGCTGCGCCGTCGGCGAGGGAGAGGTCTCTCGTGGCCGTGGAGACTGCAGAGCGGTGCCGTGCGCGGTGCGCTCTCTTTTTGGTTCGGTGCCCCGTTCCCTCCCTTGCCGCACGCGGCACGCGCCGTGCCCGTGCGGGCACCTAGGAGGCAAGGACTCATCCCAGGCGTACGTGGGCGCGCCATCTATAAATGTTCACGTAGTCCGAGGCACGACGGTACAGCATGAAGCACGTATTTTTAGTTCGACACGAGCACGGCACGGCCCGGTGACATGCAGGCCTGGGCTGGCCTGGCTCGAGGCAGCAGGCCGTGTCTGGGCCGCTGCTCAGGCCCATGGGCTGACACGGCCCGCCCGACAGCGGCTCGGCCACCCTCTCTCCCTCGGCCCCTCCTCACTCCGCTCCTCCCCTCCCTCTCGGCCTCCCCGCGGCCCAGCGCGCTGCGCGGCCCAGCCGCAGCGTCTGTCCGTCTGCGTCCCCGCCTCCCCCCTCACCTCATCGTATATAAACTCACGCTGCAGTCGCGAGCGAAAACCCTAGCTCATTTCACTCGCTTGCCTGTCGCCTCGCCTCGCTGGTCGCTGCTCTTGCCTCGTAGTCTCGCTCTCGGCTTCATCCTCCCCGACTTCGGTGAGGTGACCTCGACGCTCCGCCTGCCGCCGGCGAGCAGCTCCCTACTCCTCCTACCTGATTCCCTCCCTGATCCCTCTCTGTCTCTCCCTTCTCCCTATCCCTATCTCCCCTCTAGATCTCAGTGACTATGTGAGTTCATGTCCCGTCTGCCCCTCCTCCGCCGCTCGTCGTCCTTCTAATCAGTGTGTCATCTTCTCTGGATGGCCCTCGTCTTCTCCGGCACCGGGCTCCGGTTGTGCAGGTACATCCCTAACCCTAACCCTAACCCCGCCTGCCGCCGGCGTGCAGCTTCCTACTACTAAGTCCTACCTGATCCCCTCCCTGCTCCCTCTCCGTCTCTTCCTTCTCCCTATCCCTATCCCCCTCTAGATCTGGGTGATTATGTGAGTTCGTGTCCCCATGTGCCCCTACTCCGCCGCTCGTCGTTCTTCTAACCTTACTGTCGTCTTCTCTGGGTGGCCCTCGTCTTCTCTGGCACCGGGCTCTGGTTGCGCAGGTACATCCCTGACCCTAACCCTAACCCTCCTCTTCTTCCATTGATAAATGGTTTGCGATATATTCTGATGTACTGTTTTCCTCCTCCATGTCTTTACGCGGGTCGGTAGCCGATGCGTCGTCCTCTAGCTATGGCATAGAGCGACCAAGGCTGCCCTACGCACTGTTGAGGAACGGTGCTGGAGAGCCCTCCGCGATCGAGGACGCCATGGCTGGCGTTGATGATGAGATCGTTTGGCCGCTCACCGGCAACGACGATCTCATCGCGGCAGGCCTAGCACCTGAGGACGACGACGACACCCAAGAGGACGCTACTGCCTTGTTCGGTCTAGACGGCGGCGGTGGTAAAGGGGCGACGGCGACGGGACCCCGGTCTGCTCCAACAGCTCAACTCCATCTGTTGCTGGTACTGGTACCTCTTCTGGAACTATTGTTGATAAGCGTAAATATGTTGTGTGGGCTGATTTTGATGAGATCTATGAGACTATGAATGGTATGAAAATCTGCACTAAAGCTACCTGTAAAATGTGTAAGCATACTTTGTCTGCTAGATCTAATGCTAGCACTGGACACTTAAAGAGGCACAAGAAATCTTGTAGGTAGAAAACTGATCAAGCTGCTAGGGTTTAGTCTTAGCTTGCTTACAATGCTGATGGTTCTATGCATAACTAGAACTATAAACCTGATGTTGCTAGATCAGAATTATGTTGCTTGATTGCTAGGCTTGATTTGTCGTTAGGTATTGGTGAGACAGAGGCCTAGGAGGATTACATTGTCCGTGCTCATAACCCTAGGTTTGTTAAAGTATCTAGACAGAGCACCACTAGAGATCTGAGTAAACTGTTTACTGAACGTCGTAATATTCTTAAGAATTCGGTGTTGTCTGCTGCTTCCTCTGTTGCTCTGACATCAGACATATGGTCTGGTAATGCTAGAGATATTATGTCTGTTTCTATTTTTACTGTCTCTTTGAAATCTTATTTTAGCTTGACAGGAAGGATAATCGAAGAGCGGCGGCGACACTGCCTGTTGCCTGAAATAATGGAGATGCTGGCCTGCATAAAGGATTGGGAGTTGGGAGAGAGCAGATTACAACATATTGTTGACAACCAAGAACTGGAGGACTCCTTCAAGAATCTGTACCTCGATGATGATACAGATGGGGCTGCTGGTACTGCTGGTGCTGGTTCATCTAGGGCCGGTTCATCTAGGGCTGGTACAACTAGGACTAGAGCTGCTGATAGTTAATCACTTAATCTGTTATCTCCAATTCTTCATTTTGTATCTATCAACTGTGACTGACAAGTGTGACTTGAGACCTTTGAACAATGATGGAAGAGTTATTAACAACTGTGCTGCACTCTTTTCCTTTCTAGGGTTTCTCACAAAGGTGAGTTTTACCTAAAAAGATTTTTAATGAGGCAACATTGTACAAACAACTCATTTATTTTATCTCCTTTGCTGTCTTTTGTTTTGTTGGCTTGGATTTAGTCATTTGGAGTTTGCTAAGTTCTTGACTATGTGTGATAAGTTTGTGGCTGAGAAGAATTTGTGATCAGTTTGACAGTTTGTGAATCTATGATCAGTTTTATGGTTTATGACTTAGAAGTTCTTGACTTGTGAGTTGAGATTTTGAAATTTGAATGAATGAATCTGTGCTAACTGTTGGATGAGAAGAATTTTGAGGTGACTTACGATCACCGGGCCTTGGGCTATCCCGGCCCACAGTTCTGGTCGTGCTTCCCGAGCCAGCACGGCACGAATCTCGGCCCGTAGGGCCGTGCTTGGGCCGAAAGCCAGGCACGACGCCCGAAGGGGTACGGCATGGGAGGCACGACGTGCGGTGCCGGCACGACCACCTGCGGGCCATGCTTGCCCCGGGCCCATGCTAGGCCGGGCCGGGAGGGCCCGTTGGCCAACTATAGCGCCATCCGACCGGAGCAGAGGTTTTATTTGACTCGCCCGATTGGGTGCCTGCAGGCCCGTGGCTTCGTGACTCGCGTTGAAGCGTGAAGCGTCTACGCTTGCCACGCAACACAGGGCACCAAATGGCTTCGAGTCGCACATGCCCCGCAGCAGAAGTGCAGAACGGCGCAGAACCCAACAGGCTAACAAACTTTCAGTAGCGAAGGCCCATCCAACACTTTCAGCAGCGAAGGCCCATCCAACAGAGACTAAGAAAGGAAGAAAACAAAAGAAAAAGAAAAGTATGGTGGGCCTGGCCACGAAATTGGCATGCACGTGATTAGTACAGTACATGACAAAATTAATTTCTAGGGTTTACTCCTTTTCCATCAAACTAACGGAAGTGTCAAGAAATTAAACGAAATTCGTTTTGGTGCCAAATAGGCAAGTTCAATAGAAAAAAAGCCAAGAAACTAAGCACAACTTTTTTTAACCTAGAAACTAATTTTCTCTTAGTACTTTAGTAGGCAAATAGGGTTTCCTGAAATGCAAATGTACATGTCCGTGCTTATTAAAAATCTACTAGCTCATTAACCCGCCTCCATAATATAATCTAATTTAGTAAGGTCTAAAATATTATGTACAAGTTTCGCAAATAAATCTATTATATAGAACTAATATTATCTGATTATATTTACCCTCTCTATATTCATTTCTTAACACAATAGCATATATTTACTCTGTGCTATTCTTGACTGAAGTTGTCGGTGTTTTGGACCGGGGGATCCTCAACCTACTAGTGAATTTATGCTGCGTGTTCCCAATCCCAGATGATGATGCAAAGAGACACAAGGCTTATACTGGTTCAAGCAATTGGTGCCCTACGTCCAGTCTAAGAGATTGATCTTGTATTCATTGCACCAAAGTGCTTGTAGTAAGGGGTTACAAGCACGGTGAGAGAGGGAGCTAGTCCCAGGTCTCGGCGGAAAGTGACGTGGGCTGCTTGAGACGTTGCTCTCAGGCGGCAGGAAAATGTGCGTGTTACAGGGTGTTGTTCTTCGTGAGTGCCTCCCTCCCCTCGAAATGGCCCAAGTCCTTTCCTTTTATAGTTGAAGGGAGGACAGGGGTAGTACATGTGCTAACTATACGGCGTCGTGCGAACGGAGGCGGCGTGTCCGAGCCCTGTAGCCTGTTCCTGTGGCGACGTAGTCGTCGGAGTGGTCCGTCCTTGAAGCGCTGGGGCGATGTGCTGGTCACATTCAATCCTGTGCGTCATGGGAGCTCCAGGGCTACCTCGAAGCGGGCGCGGCGGTCAGCGTACGGGTCGCTGCGGATTGACTGCGTGCGAGGCCGAGGCTCGGTTGGTGCCGAGGCCGAACCGTGGCGGGGGTCTCGGCAGATGTGAATCTCGAGATGGCCGAGGCCCTATCGTAGGGTGCCGAGGCTCGGAGGGAGCGGTCGTTCTGGTACGCTGGTTCGGAGGCGATGATGACCCGGGCCAGGCTTCCCATGCCGCGTTGTCTTCAGGGCGGGGATCACGGGGCACAGTGCAGTGCGGGCACTAATCGTGGGCACAGCGCCAGCATACAGTGGCCGGTAATCCCCGCCATGCCCTGTCTCAGCCGGTATGGCACTGATGCGACTTCTTGTCCCGTCGGCCACTCCGCGGTGTCGAGCCACCGTCCGGCTGAGATTGCGGAAGTGGTTGACGCATTAATAGGACGTGACCTGCTGTCGGGAAGACCGGTTGAGGCGGGGGTGATAGGTTATTGACAAGCCAGCCTCAAGCGATACGGAGAATAGCTGTCTCATTCGAGGCTGTACGCACGGGGCCTCGGGCGAGATGGAGATTGGGCTCCTTACCGAGGCCTCTTGCGAGAGGCCTCACATGAGGCGGAGATTTTGTTAGGGCACCGAGACCTCCCATGCGAGGCCTTAGGCGAGGCAGAGAGCCGGTGGGCTCGGACAGGGCCGGTGACGAACCCATGGCTTACCTTCTAGCTTCGTTGTTGATGGGATTTAAGTGACTCTTTTAATGTACGCTCGGGGTACCCCGTTCTATGGTACCCGACAGTAGCCCCCGAGCCTTGGGGGGAGTGCATGCACTCTCCCTAAGAGTTTGTCGAGACTTGGCTTGCAGCCGCTCCTGTAGGGATTGTGTTTTGCTTCTTGAGGTTTCGGTGGGTGCACGCGAGCGCACCCACTGGGTGTAGCCCCCAAGGCCCTAGAGGAGTGGAGTCACTCCTCTAGGGGCTTTTTCATGTTTTGAGTGAGGAGTTTTTATCGTATTTGCCGAGCCCACCAGTGCGAGTTCAGGTCACGGGGTTTCGGTAAGGTCGCAGGGAGAGCCCCCGAGCCTCTGCACGAAGCAAGAGGGCGGTCAGGGGTGCCCCTGATTTTTTATGCGGCCCTCATGCTTCCTTTTCGCTCGGAAGGAGGGGTGGAATGTGCCAGGCTACCCTTGGTGGGCACGAGCGGTGGCACTTCCGGTGAGCTGTTATCGGGTAAGTCCGAGTGGAGGCCCGTGCCCCATTTGCTAGGGGATGGCTAGTGGTCTAAAGACACACTCCAAGGGTACCAGAGGGTTTCTCTAGTAGATGCCGAGGCCGTTTGCTGGGCCCTGGTGGCTCGATGCCTCCCTACGGTGGGATCCCATTCGGAGACCTCCCTACCGGTCTCGGACATGACTTAGGATGCCCCGAGCGATTATTTGCTCAGGCCTCGGCCATTCATAGGCTTGCCCATAGTCGTCCCTGACTCTGTTGCCCTGGGGCGGCTATCGAAACCTCAGGGGACCCAGCCTTCGAACCCCTAGACCATAACGGGCTCGGTGCCCTTTATCGTATTTGTAACAAAACTTCTAGCGTGGGCTTAGGTCGTTTGTCTTTGTCTTGGGTGCAGGAGGAGACCCTGAGCCTCTGCCCAGAGCGAGAGGGTAGTCAGGGGTCCCCTGGCTTTTTTGTTTGACCCTCACATATCCTTTTCATTCGGACGGAGGGGTTGTTTGCTGAGCCTATTCGGGTGCGAGCCTGGGCCGCTAGGTCTCGGCAAGGTTGCAGGAAGAGCCCCCTAGCCTCTACACAGAGCGAGAGGGCCGTCGGGAATTCCCCTGGCTTTTTGTACGCCCCTCGCGTGTGAGGGTTTATTTGCTGTGGCAGAACCTCCTAAATTATAGGGCCCACATGCACCTGTCACTATCCGACGACCTTTGACATCTGTGCATATGTTTCTGGTAACTTAAGAAGACTGTCGGGTGTCCTCGGGGAACCCTGAATTATCCACAATTTCTGAGCAGGATCACGTTATAGAGTCATTGCAGTATTACAATATTTATTCAAATATCGACATCAGAGTAAAAACAACGGAAGTCTTACAATAACATAATTTACAAACTAGTTGTTTCAAACCTTACAAACTAATTTCGATAATTATTACAAACCATAGTAGTAGTGGAGTGACATTATAATATAACACAAAACACACAAAGAAACTGCCCTGCCCAAGGACCACACATTTACTTCTCATCGTCATCACAAGGAACAACCGTCATGCAGCATGATCCAAAACAGATCTGCTCATGAGGCTCACCTGCAATAAGGGTCAACGAACCCTGAGTACAAAAGTACTCAACAAGACTTAACCAAAATATTAACTGATAAACTTAGGAATGCAGGCTCATGGATTCAAGGTATGATTTTAGCAATAATCAAAGTTATTTTGCGTAAAAGCTCTTTAACAAAATTCTTTATTTCAATAGTTAAAACTTCATAAAATCATATACAAAGATGACACGATCTGCAATGAGATCATGAAACTTCATATCCAACACCTTCACAAACCATTCTCAAGTTCTAGTTATTAATACTACGATGATGAACAGTGAGTTGAGTCTCCATAACCAAGGAGCAACGATGATTCGAACCGATTAAGACCCAGCTGGGAATTCCAGACCACACGACATATGCAGGTCCTCGACCTACATATACCAACTTGCACTCAGATCCTCTAAAACAAGAATGGGTCTGCACCACCCGAGAATACAGTACTCCACCATTCCAGCCCATGGCCACGTGGGTACACGCTACTCTCGCCATCTCTCCACTCCCAGTGCACGAGTAGCCATTCTCATAATAGAATAGCCGAGTAAAGGCTTACCGGAGTATGTGGTTAGTACTACAAAGTCTCACCTCATGCAATTCAAAAACGGTATGGACCTTAATCGACACAAACGGAAAGAACCCGCTCACAAGACCTCCATGTCTTGTGGCTCACACACACCGAGTCCGTCCGGTCTAGATTTATTACACCACATTTCCATATCACATGATAACATAAGTAACCAAAGTTCCATTTAAAACTTGCAGATGGCAGGTAATCACCCGACTTTCATCGTTCTAAGCATAGCTAAGCAAAACTAGGCACATACGAATTTAAAACTGATAATATGGTAAATATGGAATAACAAGGTTGGTAATGCACCAATTTAGTTCGTACTTGACTCCTAATCACTTAATGCAGTAAAAAGAAGCAAAAGCGAAATCAATTTGTAAAATACAAGGTAGGGTTGTATGCATTTGGGGCTTGCCTTCGTTGACGGAAAATTCTGGTTCCTACGACGTTTCACAAGTATTCGATCCGACCTCAACAGACGGACTAACTTCCTCAGCAACTTGGTTAACTATCATGTGTTCACCTTCGTTCACTACATGTAGTAGCAATACCATGTTTAACATGATGCAGAATACGAAACATGATGCTTGATGATGATGCAAAATTTAACAATTCGAATACAACTTTCCTTCGCGGTACAGTGGCAAGTCAAACTAATTTAACCTTTTTTGCAACACCCAAATCAATTGCTAAGGATCATTATCAACTAATGACCCAAGAACATCACTCAATCAAAAATTCAAACAAAACCTAAATCACTAAAGGTTACTATTTGCTTTTAGGAATTAATTAATTAATTAAGAATTATGAAATAAATCAACTTGTTCCAATTGACCTCAAAATTTTTGTAAATGTTCATTACATGATAACTAGGTGGTAAAACAAATTTCATAATTTTTGGATAAACAAATAAGCCTAGAAAAATCATGGAAATTCATTTATTATTTAATTGAGCAATTTTCATCACATTCAAAAAGTACTGAAAAAACAACATTTCATATTTTTCCTAAATAATATACATCATAGAGAGGTCACACAAAAATTTTCATAATTTTTGGAGCTCTAAATAAATCTATACAAAAATAACAAAAATAGACACTATTCATTCAAATTTGAAAATAGAAAAATCCATTTTGAAATCACTGAGTCACTGACACCTTGACCCCACCTGTCATCCCCTTCCTCCCGCGCTGACTATGGCAACGACGGCGCTGACCGGCAATTTCTCGCCTCCATTGAGACCAACGGCGACGAAGAGAGTACCAACACACTCCCCTCATCACCCTGCATCAATTGTGTACTATCAAGACTAATCACAGCGGTGTATGAGCTTGCCGACGCCCATGGCGGACACGGTGGCACGGCTGTGCTACACCGGCGACACAAGCGCGGTAGAGGTTAAACACTTAGCACAGAAGGGTCCAGCACCTCACCACGAACACGACTGAGCAACGAGTAGGGTTAAAGGAGCAACGAAGAGGCTGGTCGACGTTCCGAGCAGGCACGGTGGAGCAGATCGTCGTCGGTGGCGATGTCCCAGTAGTTGTGGTGGTCAAAATGAGAAATCAATGGGTCATAGAGTACCACGACATCGTGGCAAAGCTGAAACAGCACTCGGCAGGGGCAGAGGCGTACCATGGAGCTTTAGCCACGGTGAGGCAAACACGACCGTGACGCTGCCGGCCGCGAGGAAGAAGAGCGTGGTCAGCGAATTCCCGGCGAAATCAGTCGACCACAGTTGGCTGGGTGGATGTGCAAGAAGGAGACAGAGCTAGAATGGCCTTCACCGAGATGGCAACGGCGCTAGGAAGACGATGCGAGCTCGCCGGAGCGATGACAATAGCGGCGGCGGTGAAAACAGAGGAAGAAGAAAAACGATGACAACGGCGTCTTGGTACTTATAGCGTGGCTCAGAAGCTCAAGGAAGCCATGATGGAGTCGTTTCCATGCCAGCGTGACGCCAAGGATGGCCACGATGCGCCTGGAACGCCGAAGAAGGTCACCGGCCATGTAGCTTAGACGGTGAACACTGTTCGTCGAATTTACAAAATTGCCATCCAGTTTGAAACTCAAATTACTCCCAATTTTTTGTAACAACCCAAAAATCTCCAAAAACAAAAGTTGTTCAAAATCAAAAGTTCTACAACTTTTCTTTTATAACCACACCCAAATTCAGTCTAGATTTTGAAATGAACTTTTGAATTCGAATAGGGGAAATTTAACGAATTACGCCTTTTCGAATTACTCCAAATTTTTCATAACAACTTTGAAAACTCCAAAAACAAACTTTGTATAACTTGCCAAGCTCTACACTTTTGCTTTTGGGCTCAACCCCAAAATATGCTTAGATTTTGAAATGAGTTTTCAGGGTAGGATTTAAATGCTGAAAATCAGGGTTTTCTTGAAAATTTAAAAAAAAATCCAAGCAAACTTTGAACTTTAGTCAAACAATACAATTCAATACATACCACATAAATATAAACTTGTTTTAGTGTATGCATCTCAAAGTTTTCACCAAATGCCAAATGCTTTGCAATGCGTATGATGACATGTCAGGTTTTAGTATTTAAACACCCGAGGTGTTACAATCCTTCCCCCTAAAAGAAATCTCACCCCGAGATTCAAAGCCATAGAGTAAGTAATGGAAAAGGAAATGTGTCAGTCCAAAAACATCTAAAACTTGTCCATAAAACAGTTGAGGTCCCTTTACAAAACACAACTTGTACAACCGAGCTCAACTAACATTACTCTATTCTATATTGACGCAAGAAACTTTGGAAATTTTTCTAGCAAGTAATCTTCAGATTCCCAAGTAGCTTCTTCTTCGGAATGTTGATTCCATTGTATTTTATAGAACTTGATTGTCCTCCTTCGAGTAACACGATCCTTCTGATCCAAAACTCGGATAGGATATTTGGAATAAGTCAAATCTGGTTCATGTTCCAATCCTTCAACTTCAACATTCTGTTCAGGCACTCGGAGACACTTCTTCAATTGAGAAACATGGAACACATCATGCACGGCTACGAGATGTTCAGGTAATTTCAAGTGATATGCCACTTTTCTATACCTTTCCAAAATTTGATATGGTCCAATATATCGAGGTGCCAACTTTCCTTTAACACTAAAACGGGTAACTCCCTTCATTGGTGATACTTTCAGATATACAAAATCTCCTTTATTAAATACCAATGGTCTCTGTCTTCTATCCGTATAACTCTTTTGGCGGGACTGAGCTATCTTTAAATTACTCTGTATTTGCCTAACCTTGTCTTCTATTTCTTTCACAAGGTCAACCCCAAAGAATCTTCTTTCTCTAGGCTCAGACCAACTCAATGATGTTCTGCATCTACGACCATAGAGTGCTTCAAATGGAGCCATTCTAATGCTTTCCTGATAACTATTATTGTATGAGAACTCAGCCAAAGTAAGCATTTATCCCACTTATTGGAATAGTTAAGGACACAACACATTAACATATCTTCAAGTACTTGATTGACTCTTTCAGTCTGACCATCAGTCTGGGGATGATAAGCTGTACTGTACAGAAGTTTGGTACCTAATGAAGCATGTAAGTGTTTCCAAAAGCTGGAGACAAACTGTGTACCCCTATCTGACACTATGGTCTTTGGTACTCCATGTAAGCTATATAGTCTTGACAGGAAGAAAATGTGCTGACTTAGTGAGTCGATCTACAATAACCCATACTGAGTCAAATCCCTTTGATGTCTTGGGTAGACCAACAATAAAGTCCATACTTATGTCCTCCCACTTCCAAGATGGAATAGGCAATGGTTGTAATTCACCAGCAGACCTCAAATGTATAGCTTTCACCTTTTGACAAGTATCACACTTTGCTATATATCTAGCAATCTCTATTTTCATTTTAGTCCACCAGAATCTTTGCTTCAAGTCATGGTACATCTTATTACTTCCCGGATGGATAGATAACCTAGTAGCATGTGCCTCTTCTAGAATTGACTGCCGCAACTCAGGAACTTTTGGTACCACCAGGCGATCCTTGAACGATAACACATCTTCATCATCTATGCTAAAGCATTCTGCTTTTCCATTCTTGACTCTATCCTTAATATGGGCTATACCCTTGTTTTCCTTCTGAGCAGCAATAACTTGATCTCGAATAGTGACTTCAACAATTATATTGGTCAAACTTCCTTGTTGAATTACTTCTACATTCAATTTCTCTATTTCTTGACATAAAGTCAAACCCATTGTTCTCACTGCCAGACAATTGTAATAACTTTTGTGACTAAGGGCATCTGCAACCACATTTGCTTTACCGGGGTGATAATGTACTTCCAAGTCATAATCCTTAATCAGTTCTAACCATATTCTTTGTCGCATGTTCAATTCTGACTGAGTAAAGATATACTTTAAGCTCTTGTGGTCTGTATACATATGGCACGTATTACCAAGCAGGTAATGCCGCCAAATCTTTAGAGCATGAACCACAGCTGCTAACTCCTAGTCATGAGTCGGATAGTGTTCTTCATGCTGCTTAAGTTGCCTGGATGCATAAGCAATGACTCTGCCTTCTTGCATTAGCACACATCCAATACCAATACCTGAAGCATCACAATAAACATCAAACGGCTTCTTGATATCAGGTTGGGCTAATACTGGTGTAGTAGTCAACAATCTCTTCAAAGTCTGGAAAGCCTCTTCATAATCAGATGACCAGACAAACTTAACTTGGTTCTTCAACAATTCAGTTATGGACTTTGATACTTTAGAGAAATCTAGAATAAACCGACGATAATACCCCGCCAATCCCAGAAAACTCCGAACTTGATGAACTGTGGTTGGTGGTTTTCAATCAAGCACATCCTTCACTTTGCTGGGATCAACTGCAACTCTTTCGGCTGACAAGACATGTCCAAGAAATTGCACTTCCTTAAGCCAAAAATCACACTTGCTAAACTTGGCATATAGTTGATGTTCTCTCAAGCGGGTCAGAACAATTCTGAGATGTTTCGCATGTTCTTTCTTATTCTTGGAATATACTAAAATGTCATCAATAAACATCACTACAAACTTGTCTAGCTCAAGCATGAATACTGAGTTCATCAGATACATGAAATGAATTGGAGCATTTGTCAAACCAAAAGACATTACCAAGTATTCATATAATCCATATCTTGTGGTAAATGCTGTTTTGGGAATATCTTCAGGCTTTATCTTGATTTGGTGATATCCTGATCTCAAATCTATCTTGGAGAAAACTTTGGCTCTGGCCAATTGATCAAAAAGCAAATCTATCCGAGATAATGGATACTTATTCTTGATGGTCACTTCATTTAACAGACGATAGTCAACACATAACCTCAGGGTCTCATCTTTCTTTTTTACAAAATTTGCCGGACATCCCCAAGGTGAGGAACTAGGTTGGATAAACCCCTTCTCATTCAATTCTTGTAACTGAGAATTCAACTTGGCCAATTCCTTAGGTGGCATCCTATAAGCTCTCTGAGAAATCGGAGCTATTCCAGGTTGTAACTCTATGTTAAACTGTACATCCCTATCAGGTGGTAGACCGGATAAATCTTCAGGAAACACATCTAGAAATTCACACACTACCGAAATATCTCTAATCTCTTTGACAGTAGTTGCACAAACCTTGCCCACTGATCTTCTTAGGGTTGGAAGTTGGATGAGAAGTTGAGAATTACTATTAGGCAAACTTACCCTTAATGTCATATTCAAAGCATCTATAATAGCCTTATGCTGATACATCCAATTCATTCCCAAGATTACATCTATATCCTGATCCTTAAGGATAATCATGGTAGTGGGAAAAATATGCCCACCCAGGTTTACAGGTACCTGGTATACCATTTCCTTAGTACACAGACGTCCCCTAGGCGACTATATAAAGAAACTTTCCTTTGTTGCCCCAATTGAAATTTCATGCTTCACGACAAATGTTCTATTGATGAATAAATGCGATGCGCCAGAATCAAAAAGTATAACTGCAGGGTGATTGGCAACAGGAAACATACCCATCATCACTGGCTCCCCTTCCAAAATTTCTCCAGCTTGAATATAGAACACCCATCCTGTCTTCCTCTCATCTTTGCCTTTCTGAGTATTTTGATTGGGGTTCTTATTTGGTGCCTGACCCTGTTGTTGATTGGCAGGGGTCTTCTGATAATTTTGATTAGCTTGCCTGGGATATGGACATTCTCTGGAGAAATGACTAGTCCTTCCACAATTGTAACACGGATAGTTGCGACCCTAGGATGTTGGAGTATTGCCACCAGGAGCATTGGTTGACTGTGAATTCATATAGGTTATAGTAGGACGGACATTTGACTGTTGCCCAGCTTGAGACTGTGGCGGATAGTAAGGAGGACGATTATGATATACTGGATGATAAATCACCCTCTGCCTCTTCTAATTTCCCCCAAAAGATCCAGATGGCATACTCTTTTTCTTTTTGAGCTCCTTATGCTGCCGATACTTTGACTTTGAAGCAATTGCAATATTTACGGCCTCATGATAAGTGACATTGGTGCAAGTTGTCATCATTGTTTGTAGCTTGGTATTCAAACCTTTCATAAACCACCTCTTCTTCTTTGCATCAGTATTGACATGTTCTGATGCATATTGTGACAGGTGATTAAATCTTCCCACATACTGCATCACGGTTTGATCTCCTTGCTTCAAAGCAAGGAATTCATCTAGCTTCATAGCCATCACTCCTTTAGGGATATAATGGGCTCTGAAGGTAGTACGGAACTCTGCCCAAGTTATTGGAATGCCAGCTGGTTACATAGCCACTAAGTTTGCCCACCAAGCACTCGCTGCTCCTCTAAGTTGCTGAGCGGCAAACATAGGTTTCTGATACTCCGTGCATGGAATAAGATCAAATTTCTGCTCCATGGTTTGAAGCCAGTCATCAGCCTCCAATGGTTCATGTGCCTTAGTGAACACCGGTGGTCTTGTGTCTGTAAAATCAACATATGTAGCCTCCTGTCGGTTATGGTGGCAACCACGGTTTCCGTGCATCTAATTCTGATTACTCTGAGCTATCTCATGAAGCAAATGAGAATTTTTGGCCATCACATTGACAAGTGCGGTTATGGCATCAGCCAGATTTGTTGGAACTGGTGGCGGATCTGGAATACCATCCTCATCTTGTGAAGTTCTAGGAATATACGAACCTCGCGTATGACGCATCTGCTCATAACAAACCAAACTTTATTCACAAGCCTTTATTGAATTACACAAAAGCTTACTCTTGACACATTACATAGAGTTTACTTATTTAAGCACAAACCCGCACCTAAATAAGACTACTTAACTAGATCTCCTATTTTACAACTCTACTCCTTTCCGTGATCACTTCAAACTTCAGGCTCAGTATCCATTCTGGAATTATTACTGCCTTCATTATCACTTTCATCGATCATTACTAATTCTTCAGGATCTTCTTCTTCTTCTTCCGATTCATCATCATCAGCAAGGATGACACCAGGGTCCATTGCATCAGCTTGGGGCTCATGATTTGGATTTAGTAGATTGCTAAGCCTATGAACTTCCTCATGTAGATAAGTATTATGTTCTTCTAAATCTTCTACATAGAATTCTAGCTCATGAGTTCTAGCTCTAGCTACATTTTCCCTTTGCCAAGCCTCATTCCTTCCCTCCACCATACGAACTAACATACTTTCATAGTTCTTATGCGCGGTGGTGAGATGCCTCAATTGATCCTGTAATTCTTCTACCTGTATAGCATCTAAAGCCCTATCTCTAGTAGCTTGTGCTAACTCTATAGAAATCCTCTATATCTCTACCTGGGGATCAGGCCTAGAACTGCTACTGCTAGCACTGTCATTTCTAGGGGCAAGTTGGTGACGAGGAACTCCTTTGGGTCCAGTGGACTTACGGGGCGTCATCTTGGTACGAGCCATACTGTAGGAAGCCAATTTAATCCAAGTAAAACCATTTGATCAAAGTCTAAAGAGTAGCTAAGATGGATTACATTACTCAAACCAGACTCACTACTCAATTCCAGACTAAGAGGTGAAGGAAGTAACGAGTGAATTAATAATGATGCATGAATCGTTCTTACGAACAAAAACATCAAAGTTTATAATGCACATAAACAACATTTATTTTTATATAGGGCATAGTAAGATTACTACTCCACCACACAAAACATTTTAATCAAATACAGAATGGTGAGAAAGAATTAAGATAAGTCAGAAGCAATTTGGACCAAATTATCAAGTTAAATTTAGTCATCCAAATCATTTTGAAGTTTTTATAAAACAATACAACAAAAACCTTGTAACGATCGCTCTGATACCATTCTGTGGCAGAACCTCCTAAATTATAGGGCCCACATCTGTGTATATGTTTTCGGTAACTTAAGAAGACTGCCGGGTGTCCTCGGGGAACCCCAAATCATCCATAATTTCTGAGCAGGATCACATTACAGAGTCATTGCAGTATTACAACATTTATTCAAATATCGACATCAGAGTAAAAACAACGGAAGTCTTACAATAACATAATTTACAAACCAGTTGTTTCAAACCTTACAAACTAAGTTCGATAATTATTACAAACCATAGTAGTAGTGGAGTGGCATTATAATATAACACAAAACACACAAAGAAATTGCCCTGCCCAGGGACCACACATTTACTTCTCATCGTCATCACAAGGAACAACCGTCATGCAGCACGATCCAAAATAGATCTGCTCATGAGGCTCACCTGCAACAAGGGTCAACGAACCCTGAGTACAAAAGTACACAACAAGACTTAACCAAAATATTAACTGATAAACTTAGGAATGCAGGCTCAGGGATTCAAGGTATGGTTTTAGTAATAATCAAAGTTATTTTGCGTAAAAGCTCTTTAACAAAATTCTTTATTTCAATAGTTAAAACTTCATAAAATCATATACAAAGATGACATGATCTGTAATGAGATCATGAAACTTCATATCCAACACCTTCACAAACCATTCTCAAGTTCCAGTTATTAATACTACGATGATGAACAGTGAGTTGAGTCTCCATAACCGAGGAGCAACGACGATTCGAACCGATTAAGACCCAGCTGGGAATTCTAGGCCACACGACATATGCAGGTCCCCGACCTACATATACCAACCTGCACTCAGATCCTCTAAAATAAGAATGGGTCCGCGCCACCTGAGAATACAGTACTCCACCATTCCAGCCCATGGCCATATGGGTACACGCTACTCTCGCCATCTCTCCACTCCCAGTGCATGAGTAGCCATTCTCATAATAGAATAGCCGAGTAAAGGCTTACCAGAGTATGTGGTTAGTACTACAAAGTCTCACCTCCTGCAATTCAACAACGGTACGGACCTTAATCGACATAGACGGAAAGAACCCGCTCACAAGACCTCCATGTCTTGTGGCTCACACACACCGAGTCCGCCCGGTCTAGATTTATTACTCCACATTTCCATATCACATGATAACATAAGTAACCAAAGTTCCATTTAAAACTTGCAGATGGCAGGTAATCACCCGACTTTCATCGTTCTAAGCATAGCTAAGCAAAACTAGGCATATATGAATTTAAAACTGATAATATAGTAAATATGGAATAACAAGGTTGGTAATGCACCAATTTGGTTCATACTTGACTCCTAATCACTTAATGCAGTAAAAAGAAGCAAAAGCGAAATCAATTTGTAAAATACAAGGTAGGGTTGTATACATCCGGGGCTTGCCTTCGTTGACGGAAAAGTCCGGTTCCTGCGACGTTTCACAAGTATTCGATCCGACCTCAACAGACGGACTAACTTCCTCAGCAACTTGGTTAACTATCACATGTTCACCTTCATTCACTACACGTAGTAGCAATACCATGTTTAACATGATGCAGAATACAAAACATGATGCTTGATGCTGATGCAAAATTTAACAATTCGAATACAACTTTCCTTCACGGTACAGTGGCAAGTCAAACTAATTTAACCTTTTTTGCAACACCCAAATCAATTGCCAAGGATCATTATCAACTAATGACCCAAGAACATCACTCAATCAAAAATTCAAACAAAACCTAAATCACTAAAGGTTACTATTTGCTTTTATGAATTAATTAATTAATTAAGAATTATGAAATAAATCAACTTGTTCCAATTGACCTCAAAATTTTTGTAAATGTTCATTACATGATAACTAGGTGGCAAAACAAATTTCATAATTTTTGGATAAACAAATAAGCCTAAAAAATCATGGAAATTCATTTATTAATTAATTGAGCAATTTTCATCACATTCAAAAAGTACTGAAAAAACATCATTTCATATTTTTCCTAAATAATATACATCATAGAGAGGTCCCACAAAATTTTTTATAATTTTTGGAGCTCTAAATAAATCTATACAAAAATAACAAAAACATACACTATTCATTCAAATCTAAAAATAGAAAAATCCATTTTGAAATCACTGAGTCACTGACACCTTGACGCCACCTGTCATCCCCTTCCTCCCACGCTGACTACGGCAATGACGGCGCTGACCGGCGATTTGTCACCGTCAGTGAGACCAACGGCGACAGAGAGAGTACCAACACACTCCCCTCATCACCCCGCATCGATTGAGTATACTATCGAGACTAATCACAGCGGTGCATGAGCTTGCCGGCGGCCATGGCGGACATGGTGGCACGGCTGCGCTACATCGGCGACACAAGCGCGGTAGAGGTTAAACACTTAGCACAGAAGGGTTCAGCACCTCACCACGAACACGACTGAGCAACGAGCAGGGTCGGAGGAGCAACGAAGAGGCTGGTCGACGTTTCGAGCAGGCACGGCGAAGCAGATTGTCGTCGATGGCGATGTCCCGGTAGCTGTGGTGGTCAAAATGAGAAATCAATAGGTCATAGAGTACCACGGCATTGTGGCAAAGCTAAAACAGGACTCAGCAGGGGCAGAGGCGTACTGTGGAGCTCTGGCCATGGTGAGGCAAACACGACTGCGACGCTGCCGGCCGCGAGGAAGAAGAGCGTGGTCAGCGAATTCCCAGCGAAATCAGTCAACCATAGTTGGCTGGGTGGATGCACAAGGAGATGGAGCTGGAACGGCCTTCACCGAGATGGCAATGGCACTAGGAAGATGATGCGAGCTCGCCGGAGCGATGACAACAGCGGCGGCGGTGAAAACAGAGGAAGAAGAAAAACGACGACGACGGCGTCTTGGTACTTATAGCGTGATTTAGAAGCTCAAGGAAGCCACGACGGAGCCGTTTTCTGCGCTAGCGCAACGCTAAGGATGGCCACGACACGCCTGGAATGCCGAAGAAGGTCGCTGGCCATGTAGGTTAGACGGTGAACACTGTTCATCAAATTTACAAAATTGCCATCCAGTTTGAAACTCAAATTACTCCCAAATTTTTGTAATAACTCAAAAATCTCCAAAAACAAAAGTTGTTCAAAATCAAAATTTCTACAACTTTGCTTTTATAACCACCGCCAAATTCGGTCTAGATTTTGAAATGAACTTTTGAATTCGAATAGGGGAAATTTAACAAATTACGTCTTTTCGAATTACTCCAAATTTTTCATAACAACTTTGAAAACTCCAAAGACAAACTTTGTATAACTTTCCAAGCTCTACACTTTTGCTTTTGGGCTCAACCCCAAAATATGCTTAGATTTTGAAATGAGTTTTCAGGGTAGGATTTAAATGTTGAAAATCAGGGTTTTCTCGAAAATTTAAAAAAAATCCAAGCAAACTTTGAACTTTAGTCAAACAATACAATTCAACACATACCAAATAAATATAAACTTGTTTTAGTATATGCATCTCAAAGTTTTCACCAAATGCCAAATGCTTTGCAATGCGTATGATGACATGTCAGGTTTTAGTATTTAAACACCCGAGGTGTTACAATTGCCGAGGCCCCTTTGGGTGCGAGCCTGGGTCGCAGGGTCTCGGCATATCTATAGGAAGGGCTCCCTAGCCTCTACACGGAGTGAGAGGGCCGTTAGGAGCTCCTCTGACTTTTTGTACGACTCTCGCGCTTCCTTTTCGCTCGGAAGGAGGGGGTTGTTTTGCCGAGCCCCCTTGAGTGCGAGCCGGGGTCGCTAGGTCTCAGCTAGGTTGCAGGAAGAGCCCCCTAGCCTCTGCATGGAGCAAGAGGTCCGTCAAGGGCTGCCCTAGCTTTTTGTATGACCCTCACGCTTCCTTTTTGCTCGAAAGGAGGGGTGGAATGTGCCAGGCTACCCTCGGTGGGTACAAGCGTTGGCACTTCTGGTGAGCTGTTATCGGGTAAGTTTGAGTGGAGGCCCGTGCCCCATTCGCTAGGAGACGGCTAGCGGTCCAGAGACGCACTCTAAGAGTACCGGAGGGTTTCTCTAGTGGGTGCCGAGGCCATTCGCTGGGCCTCGGTGGCTCGGCGCCTCCCTACGGTGGGATCCCATTCGGAGACCTCCCTGCCGGTCTCGGACATGACTTAGGGCGTCCCAAGCATTTCGCTTTCTTGGGCCTCGGCCCCATGTGGGCTCGCCCGTGGTCGTCCCTGACTCTGTTGTCCTGGGACGGCTGTCGAAACCCCTAGGGGCCCAGCCTTTGAACCCCTGGATCATAATAGGCTCAGAGCCCGGTTCCTTCATCTGAAAGGAATGGGGCAGGGGGGAATATCTTCCCCATTGGCTCAGCAATGGCTAGCGTGCCTTTTGAGGCAATTTTCTGGGGAGGCGGAACAACGCCTGCTGCCACAGTGGTCGAGCGCGACATGGTGGATGGGACGTAACTATTCTCGCAATTAATGAGAAAAAGGTGGGCGCATGGGCGGTAAAATTGGATCGGGGTTAACCGCGTCGGATCCAGGGGAAACTTCCCTGATTTCATCGCCCGTCCGTTTCGCCTTCACCCTGCATAAATACTCAAAGAGCCTCGCCCCTCCTCACCTTACCTTGCCTACGTTAGCTCTACCTCCATCGAGCCATCGCTAGAGCAGTGGGTGCCAGGAAGAAGAAGGGAGAAGAGCGAGCTAGGGAGAGAGCGAGTAAGAGAGAGAGAGAAAAACTCACCACCGCATTCGATCCCTCCACCGCATCCATGGCCGGCAACATCGTTGTCATCGAGGCAGACCCTTGGGATCCATCTGACGTCACTGCGGAGATGCTTCAGTTGCTCATCGATGGCGGACTTCTTCATCCGATGATGGACCCCAATAGGCCGGAGTGGATCGCTCCGTACGGCGAGCTAGAGCCAAGGCCTCGTGACGGTTATGTCATGAGCTTCGTCTCCTTTCACGAGCGTGGCCTCGGCGTCCCGGTGGATCGGTTCATGTGGGCACTCCCACACTACTATGGCGTGGAGCTCCACAACTTCAACCCCAACTCCATCGCATAGGCGGCCATCTTCATCGCTGTCTGTGAGGGGTACTTGGGGATTGCTCCTCATTGGGAGTTGTGGCTCCATCTCTTCCGGGCGGGGCATACCACTAAGCCGATGGGCACATCGGGCACGAGGAAAGCGATAAGGGCTGGCGGCTGCACTCTCCAAGTGCGCCAGGACCGCTAGCACCTCTATATCCTGGCCCAGCTTGCGTCATCCAATCGTCGATGGTACACGAGCTGGTTCTATCTTCGCAACGATGACGGAGGACTTTCGGTGGATTGTGGGGAGCTGCCTAGAGAGGTGGAAGTACATCATCCCGAGGGAGGACCAGCCCAAGCTGCAACCACTTCTGGAGGGGCTGGAGAGGCTATGGGGCCGTGGCCTTACCGCGGCTATGGTCGTGGCTGCCTTCCACCGCCGGAGGGTGCTGTCGTTGATGGCTCGGCGATGGCGGCTGTTTGAGATGAGGCCGGGTGAGCCCAATGAGGGCATCCGGATGTCCTCCTTCGCCCTTTCCAACAAGGAAATTCTTCGTCGGGTGGGGGAGACGGTGGAGGCAAAGCTGAAGGGTGGCAACTTGACCCCCATCACGATGCGCCCGTCGTGGGGGTTCCTCTTGCTGGAAAATCGTGCGTCGCTGTAGCCCCTGAGCCTCCTCTGTTTCTCCTTACTTCTCGTTCCCTTATGCACGTTCGCCGTTCCTGCAAGGGATGAGGGATGTGCGCGCCTCTCTGCTGCCCGTTCTCGAGGACGTGAGGTGGTGGGCGATCAACCGGGTGCACGCCGAGGCGCAGAAAAAATGGAAGGACACCAAAGCGGCGAAGCGCACGAAGAAGATCCTCGCATGTGAGGAATTGGATAAGCACTGCCGTCAATAAAGGAAGGATGGCCTCCCGTTGGAGGAGTCCCCATCGCCGTCGATATCGATGGATGCCTCGGACGGGGATGACGAGGGCGAGATGGGGCGAGGTCCCCTGGACCATCTCCCTAACGTAGGGGAGGTGGTGCCTGGGGCATTGGCAAGCAGCTCGGCACTCCTGGGAGGAGGAGGAGGAGCTAACCTAGGGTCGGCAATTGCCCGCTCTAGGGCCGAGGCCAACACGCCCGAGGCACGGGCGTTGGGCAAACATGCCGTCAGCCCAGCGGGCTCGGTGGCGGCGGTGGAGCAAGTGGCGGTGGAGGCGACGCAACTGCCCCCGCAGAGGACCGAGGGGGCGCCAAGGTCCGTCGAGGACCAACCAGCACCGATGGACATGGAGGCCATGCCTCTACCGCCGCCACCGCCTTTATGGACAAGGGTCGCCGTGGCAAAGCGGTTGTCGCCCCGCTCGAGGTAGGTGTATTTTTGGTGGGGTCGCAGTGCTTTTCGTTCGTTCTTTTGTCTCGTGCTGACCCTGTTAATGTCTTGTCCTTAGCCAAAAGTGACATGCGGAGGTGCCTACCTTGGTGCCCCTTAAAGCGCTCAAGGTTAACCCTGGCTCCACCGCCCATTGGGTGGTGGAGGCGCATGCCGCCCTACAACATGGCGCGGCGTCGACGAGGGCTGACCTAAAGGAGCTGGCCACCCAAGGAGGGGGTGCCGAGGCGGCCCTGACACAGGAGGGGGAGGGAGCGCCTCCACCCTGCGATGGTGAGACCTGTGGGTCAGATGTGGCCGAGGTTCCCTTGGCCGCCGAGACCACCGAGACCGAGGTCCCTGAGGTTTCACAGGCTAGGGCGATGGAGGCTGCGGCGCCCAGGACCATCGAGGCCGCTACGGCGGGCACCGAAGCCATCAGGACCGCCGAGGCCACGATGGCGGAGGCCGGAGCCCCCGAGACCACCGAGGCCACGATGGCAGAGGCCGGAGCCCCCAGGACCACCGAGGTTGATGTGACCATGGCGAGGCCGTTGGCCTAGGAAGTGGAGATGAAGGCGGTGGAGGCCTCGGTGGCAACCTTGGTTCAAGGCCCACCATTGTCGTGGAAAAGCGCCTGGGAGGTGGAGGTCCTTCCGATCTCCTCCGATGATACTTCCTAGGTGCAGGAGATGGCCGACACCGAGGTGACCGGTGTCGTGGAACAGCCGGTTTCGACCTCGAGCGAGGGAAGGTTGGCCCTCATGCGAGTACGACCCGAGCCCTACGAGTGGGATCACCCACGTGTCCTGTGGCAGAGCCGAGATGACCCTGGGGCTGAGCCCCTGTTAGCCCTCGAGGACTCAGCTGAGGGCGGCCACTAGGACACATTTGAGCAGTACCGCCAGCTGGTGGAGTGGTCATTACGGATGGCGTTGTTTGTGGTGGCCAACGATCTACCCGGAGTCGCCCAGGTTCGTGCTTTCTTCTCTCATGCGATGGTCTTTTTCCAAGTTTTCTTTGTAGGGATTGACCCCTATTCTATTTCCCCTAGGAGCTCGAGACCCGGTCTCTTGGGAAGTCGGTCTTTCTCTGGCGAGAGAGGGACGTCTGGGACCAGCTTCAGCGGCAGAAGGGCCTTCTTGCAGATGCCAACGAGCTCCTATTGGTGCGAAGAGCAGAGGTGGAGGACCTCCGCCTTCGTTGTGCCGATGCAAAGGTCAAGGCGGCCATAGCTCAGGAGCAGCTCGCCCCTCTGGCGGCATGGGTCAAGGAGTTGGAGGAGGAGCTCACCCGCGCGGCCAGTGATCGGGATGCCTTTAGGTCTCGAGCTGAAGAAGCTACGGTCTCAGCCACGGCTCTTGCCGGGCAGCTAGGGGCGGAATAGAATGCGCACCAGCTAACAAAAGGCACTTTGGATGAGGCCCTTTAGCAGCTGAGGCCTCATGAACCAAGGCTGTGGTTTGGAGGGGAAAGGCCGAGGGTGAGTCCTAGTCCCTTTGTTTTATTCACTTTTTCTTATGTTCGTTCCCTAACTTCCTGGTGTGATGCAGAGCTGGGGAGTGAAGCTTCTAGGGCGGCCGAGGCTTCTTGGGTCAAGGCTTAGCGCCTAAAGGAGAAAGCCGAGGCCTTTCGGGTTGAGGCCCAACACTGGGAGCTTAAGGCCAAGGGTGAGCTCTGTAGGTGTCCGTCCCTATTTGGCTTGTTTTTTCTCTCGCTCAACCCCCTTCCATTTTCTGTGGTGCAGAGTCGGAGGTGGAGGTCACTCAGGCGGCCGAGGCTTCCGTCGTGGTGCAGACGGTGCTCGAGACCGAGATCAAGGGAGCACGAGGCGCTAAGAGGTGCCGTTCGTCGCACCGCCTGCGAGGCCCTGGTGGTCGAGGGGGTTTAGTCAGGCAGCTCCCTTGGGAGCCGTCTGATTGCCTGAGCGGTCAAGTGTGTGAGCGGCTCCGACGAGCGCTTGCATACGGCGTCAAGCAGCGCACTGGCCAGTCATCGCCTCGCACTATGTTCGGTGTTGACCTCAAGCCATCAGCGATGGCTACGTCTTTCCCCGATGATGATGATGAGGCCGACGAGGTGGTGACGAAGCTAGTTGGAGGTGGTGGAAAGGCCCTGGCATCAGCGCTAGGCAACGTTGTTTAAAGAGGAGGTGGTCCCTCCCCTACCGTCTGCCGATGCCGGAGGTGCCTGAGCCTTGACCTGGGCCCAAGCGGCCATGTAAATAGAGTAGGAATTAACTATGTATCATAACTGTTTATGGCCGTGGAGGCCTTTCTTTGGAAGTACTTCATGTTTCTTTAATCGTTTGTCTTGTATTTTCGAAGCCTCTGCCCTCTTGTTGTCTCTGATCTGATTTCTTTGCAAAAAACCTCTTTGGAGCCTAAGCCGTCCCCTGGGCGAAAGGTGGTGAGGGAGCACCGTAGCCTAGAGGCTTAGGCCGTCTCACGACTCTACCGGCCTTCTGGCCCTGAGACGGGCTTTTGGTCCTTGGGTTTTCCGCAACCGATTCGTCAGAGCGTGCTAGAGGGTTTGGCGTAGGAATTTTTGTCAAAAAACGACTAAAAATAGCGCGTGGGACTTAGGGGGAATCCCCCATCTAGCCCCCTGAGGGAGATTCGGTTCTAGCGGAGGCAGAGCTGAGTCTTCCTTACAGTGTCATCGTATTGCCGAGACCAACGATGGGCTCGGGGGGGTTTCTCGAAAAATTAGAACAACTAAAGAACGCTTTTCAATTGTATTCCGAGAAACAACATATATACAATGCTTGGAATTTTAAGGGTAAAAGCGACGTAGCTGTTCTATATTTCCAAGCGTTGGTGAAGATTTGGCCCTTCTCGTTGGCTAGCTTGTAGGTCCCGGGCTTCAGCACTTGGGCGATGATGTACGGTCCTTCCCATGGCGGGGTCAGCTTGTGGCGACCCTTGTTGCTCTGCGCTAGCCTCAACACCAGGTCGCCTACCTTCAAGTCTCGGCTTCGGATGCGCCGGGCCTGATAGCGTCATAGGGTTTGCTGGTATTTAGCCGAGTGCAGCAGCGCGACGTCTCGGGCTTCCTCTAGTTGGTCGAGGGCGTCCTCTCGGGTGGTGCGGTTACTTTGTTCGTTATAGGCCTGTAGCCTTGGGGAACCATATTCCAAGTCAGTGGGGAGGATGGCCTCGGCCCCATAGACCAGGAAGAAAGGCGTGAACCCCGTGGCTCGGCTTGGAGTGTTCCTCAGGCTCTAGATGACCGATGGGAGTTCGGCGAGCCATTTCTTGCCAAACTTCTTCAACCGGTTGTAAATTCTTGGCTTGAGGCCTTGTAGGATCATGCCGTTGGCACGCTCTACTTGGCCATTAGTCCTTGGGTGTCCTACGGCCGACCAGGCCACACGGATGTGGTGGTCGTCGCAGAACGTCAAGAATTTTTTGCCGGTGAACTGTGTCCCGTTGTCGGTGATGATGGTGTTAGGGACCCCAAACCTGTGGATAATGTCAGTGAAGAACAGCACTGCTTGCTCGGATTTGATTCGATTGATCGGACGAGCCTCGATCCATTTGGAGAACTTGTCGATTGATACCAGTAGATGGGTGTAGCCCCCGGGGGCCTTTTGTAGAGGCCCGACCATGTCGAGCCCCCACACTGGCGAACGGCCACGTGATGGGGATGGTTTGGAGGGCTAGGGCCGGAGATGTGTCTGCCGAGCATAGTACTGGCATCCTTCGTAGGAGCGTACTAGCTTGGTGGCGTCGGCGACCGCCGTCGGCCAGTAGAACCCTTGGCGGAAAGCGTTTCCCACGAGCGTCCGAGGCGCCGCATGGTGCCCGCAGGCCCCTGCGTGCAAGTCCCAAAGCAGGGCTCGGCCTGCCTCGGTGGTGATGCATTGTTGGAGGACACCAGAGGGACTTCGCCTATACAATTCGTCATTGCAGAGGACATAAGTCTTGGCTCGGCGTGCAAGCCATCGGGCTTCGGTCCTATCAATAGGAAGCTCCCCCCGATCAAGCCAATCAAGGAACGGGATTCGCCAATCCACGTCTTGGTCGGTCTGGGGAGGCTCGGTGCTGACTTCCATGACCTCGGGCTTGGTCGAGAGAGTCTCGGCAGTAGAGGGGGCGTCGAGCCCCGTCGTGGGTTCGATAGGTGGGCCCTCCTCTGCTACCAAGGTGTAGTCAATGGAAGGTTTGTGGAGGTCCCTAGCAAAGACGTTCAGGGGGGACCGGAGCCCGTGCCGAGGCCATCTTTGCCAGTTCGTCGGCGGCCTCGTTGTACTTCCGCGCGATGTGGTTTAGTTCGAGACCGTCGAACTTGTCTTCTAGGCGATGTACCAACTTGCAGTAAGCCTCCATTTTGGGGTCGAGGCAGTTTGACTCCTTCATGACTTGATCGACGACGAGCTGCGAGTCGCCCCGGACGTCGAGACGCCGTACCCCAAGTTCGATGGCGACCTGCAAGCCATTGACGAGGGCCTCGTACTCGGCCACGTTGTTGGAGGCGGCGAAGTGGAGCCGCACCATGTAGCGCATGTGTACTCCGAGGGGCGAGATGAAGAGGAGACCCGCGCCTGCCCCGGTCTTCATCAGAGACCCAGTCGAAGTACATGGTCCAGCATTCTGTCTGGACTTGAGCAGGTGGTAATTGGGTGTCGGTCCACTCAGCCACAAAATCGGCCAAGACCTGAGACTTAATCGCTTTCCGAGGCGCAAAAGTCAAGGCTTCCCCCATAAGCTCGATGGCCCACTTGGCTATCCTGCCTGAGGCTTCCTGGTTATGGACTATCTCTCCCAAGGGGAAAGACGATACCACGGTCACTGGGTGGGACTCGAAGTAGTGACGCAGCTTGCGCCGGGCCTAGGACTACGGCGTAGACCAGCTTCTGGATGTGGGGGTAGCGTGTTTTGGTCTCAGAGAGCACTTCGCTGATGAAGTAAACTAGGTCAGTTGGGTGGGTAGAGCATGCCCCTCTTCCTGCCTTTCTACTACTACGGCAGCGCTGACCACTTGGGTCGTTGCGGCGACGTAGAGTAAGAGGGCCTCGTCCCTGGCCGGGGGTACCAGGACAGGAGGATTGTGAGCAGTGCTTTGAGCCTGTCGAGGGCTTCTTGGCCTCGGGGGTCCAAGAAAAGCGCTCGGATTTTCTCAAGAGTCGGTACAGAGGCAAGCCTTTTTCGCCGAGGCGCGAGATGAAGCGGCTCAGGGCCGCAAGGCATCCCATGACCCTCTGCACTCCTTTGAGGTCTCTGATTGGTCCCATGCTGGTTATGGCCGAGACCTTCTCTGGGTTGGCTTCGATGCCAGCGTTCCGAGACTATGAATCCCAAGAGCATGCCTCGGGGGACCCCGAACACACACTTCTCGGGATTGAGCTTGATGCCCTCTCTCTCTAAGGCATTTGAAGGCTATCTTCAAGTCGTCGACTGAGATCCTTCGGCCTTTCTGGACTTGACCACGATGTCGTCCACATAGGCCTCAATGGTTCGCCCAATGTGGTTGCCAAAGACCTAGGTCATGCACCGCTGGTACGTGGCCCCCTGCGTTTCTGAGGCCGAAAGGCATAGTCACGTAGCAGTACATGCCGAATGGGGTGATGAAAGAAGTCGCAAGCTGGTCGGACTCTTTCATCTTGATTTGATGGTAACCAGAATACGCATCAAGGAAAGATAGGGTCTCGCACCCCGCAGTGGAGTCAACGATCTGATCGATTCAGGGTAATGGGAAGGGGACTTTTGGACAGGCTTTATTCAAACCGGTGTAGTCTACACACATCCTCCATTTCCCATTTTTCTTCCTAACTAACACGGGGTTAGCCAACCACTCTGGGTGGGACACTTCCTTGATGAACCCGGCCGCCAAGAGTTTCTGCACCTCCTCGCCGATGGCCCTACGCTTTTCCTCGTCGAATCGGCGCAGGCGTTGCTTCACCGGTCTAGAGCCGGCCCGGATGTCCAAGGCGTGCTCGGCGACCTCCCTCGGTATGCCCGCATGTCCGAGGGACTCCATGCGAACATGTCGGCATTCGCACGGAGGAAGTCGATGAGCACGGCCTCCTATTTGATGTCGAGGGTGGCGCTGATCCTCAGCGCCCGGTCGTCGGGGCAGGCGGGGTCGACCGGGACGAGCTTGATGGCCTCCGCGGGCTCGAACGCCCCTGCACGACGCTTGGAGTCAGGCGCCTCGCCACTGAGTTGGTCGAGGTTGGCGATGAGGGTCTTGGCCTCCAGCGAGAGCCTCGGCGTACTCGATGCACTCGACGTCGTAGTCGTATGCATGTTCGTACGTGGACTCAATCAGTGATGATACCGCTGGGGCCTGGCATCTTGAGCTTGAGGTAGGTATAGTTGGGGACTACCATGAACTTGGCGTAGCACGGCCGCCCTAGGATGGCGTGGTAGGTTCCCCTGAACCCGACCACCTCGAAGGTAAGGACCTCCTTGCGGTAGTTGGAGGGGGTGCCGAAGCAGACGGGAAGGTCGATGCGCCTCGAGGGGTCACGTGCGTTTCCCTAGGCACGATGCCGTGGAAAGGTGCTGGCGTCACCTCGGAGCCTCGACCGGTCGATCTCCAAGAGCTCTAGGGTGTTGGCGTAGAGGATATTGAGGCCGCTGCCTCCGTCCATCAACACCTTGGTGAGTCGGGTGTTGCCGATGATCGGGTCGACAACAAGTGGGTACTGCCCGGGATTCGAAACATGGTTGGGGTGGTCATCTCGATCAAAGGTGATCGCCTCCCTGAGACCAGTCGAGGTACCGGGGAGTGGCCACCTTGACCGAGAAGACCTCTCGAGCGTTCCCTCTTTCGCTGCCGCACCGTAAGGCACGCCGAGGGTCCGCCGAAGATCATGAAGGCAGTTGTGTACCTCGGGAACCCGTCGTCCTTGTCATCGTCCCGGTCGCCGGCGCCCTTCTGCTTGGCGTCGTCGTCGGGGAGCCCGAGCCTGGCGTAGTAACGCCGCAGCATGGAGCAATCCTCGAGGGCGTGCTTTACCGGGCCTTGGTGGTAAGGGCAGGGTTTCTTAAGCATGTCGTCGAAAGGTCTGGGCCCCTAGGGCCTCGGGGATTCTTGCAGTTCTGCGGCACGACCTAGATCGGCCTCGAGGACGGCCCGCTTCCCCTGGCGATCCTTCTTCTTTCTTTTGGGGAGGCGGGGAACCGAGGCCTCGGGGCCTCATCCCTCCGCTTCCCCTTGGCGTCAGTTCTCGGGGAAGATGGCCCCTACAGCCTCTTCGCCTGAGGCGAAGTTGGTGGCGATGTCGAGGAGCGCGGCAGCCGAGCGCTGGCACGTTTCTGGCCTAATTCTCGGACCAAGTCTCGGCAGGTGGTGCCAGAGAGAAAGCTAGACGATCTCTGAGTCGCCGACGCTGGGCAACTCGGTGCACTGTTTAGAGAAGCGCCGGATGAAGTCTTCGGAGAGACTCGTCTGGTTTCTGGCGACAGCTCTTAAGGTCCCAGGAGTTTCCAGGGCGCACGTATGTGCCCTAGAAATTCCCTGACAAGATCCTAACCAAGTCGCGCCAGTCGTGGATCTGAGAGGGAGGAAGGTGCTCGAGCCAGGCTCGCCCGAGTCTAGACAAGAGCAAGGGGAGGTTGCGGATGATGAGCAGGTCATCGTCCGCGCCGCCTAGCTGACAAGCCAGGCGGTAATCGGGAGCCAGAGCTCAGGGTTGGTCTCGCGCTATACTTTGTGAGGTTGGCTGGCTGGTGAAACCAGGCTAGGAAACTGAGCGTTGCGGATGGCTCTTGCTAAAGACCCGGGGGCCAGGTGGTTCGGGAGAAGGACTGCGGTCTTCCTCACTGTCGTAGCGGCCACCCTCGATGCGGATGGTAGCCTCGGGCGGGGCCCCTCACTGTCAGTGGCATCGTCGTTGGCCGACCACCCTGTGGTCACCCTAGCGCCTCACGTCGGTTATCGAGGCGGTAGTGGACTCGAGGGGACCCTATTGATTGCCGGCACCCGAGCAGGCTCGGGGAACGAGGCCTCCCTATCCTACCGATGCGTGCTGAGGGGAGGTCGAGATGGCACCGCGCCGCCGGAGGCGGAACTCTCGGCCTGCTGCACCGCGGCGGTCTCGAGGAGATCTCAGAGCTCACCGTGAACCCATCCCCTTCCGTGGTGGAGGGCTCGGGCATCGCGCACTAGCATCGCCGCAGCCATGACATTCTGGCTAGCGCGATTGAAGATTGGGGGACGATCGTCCCCTTCGTCATCGTTGAGGTGGTGCACGTCGCGAGCCCGTCGTCGGGCTCCTCCGCCATCAGCGTGGCCCTGCTGCTCCTGCTCGAGAGTGTTTGGGCAGTTGTAGAAGGAGTCGATCTTGCTCGACCTTGGCCTGAAGCTCGCGGAGCTGCTCTAGGTCCGGGCGTCGAAATTGTCCGAGGGCAAGGTTCTCGTTCCTGCTGCCGGTGGACAATGCGTGAAGGCGTGGCATCGCCCGTTCCCTGATGAAGGGAGTGCGGTTGCCTACCCCCTCGTCCTCGTCGCCCGTGCTTGGCATCCCAAGTCCGATGTGGAAGCACTCACGAGTGGGATCGTAAGTACCTTCATCGTCAGAATCGGAGTAGCCAAAGCAATAGTCACTTGCGGCCAAGAAGCGGCGCATGGTTTCACGGTCGTGGAGGTCGGAGAAATCCACTCTAGCCCATGCCTCGTCCTCCTCCGAGGAGTCGGCGTGGGTGTGGGTCGAATGCGGTGGTGTCGAAGTCGAGAAGCGAAGCGCTGGCGGCGCTCCTAGAGAATCCACGTGAGCGGAAGCGTAGGCGTGAGCATAAGAGGCGGTGGCATTTCTCAACCCGAAGGGGTATGGAGATGGTGCCGTCGCTGGGCTCTGCTCTGTCGGAGTTGGCTCCTTCAGGGAGTGGTGGAGCGGAGCTTGATGTCGGGGCGTCGCCGGGTGCCACCGGCGTTTTTCCCTTGTCCTAGGCTCAGGCTAGACAGGTCCCCAACCAGGGACCCTAGCGACAACAGCTGGTCGTAGGATACCGTCGGAGAGCGGCGAGTCGCCCTGGGTTCGCGTAGCATCGGGGTGATCCTGCTCGCGTCGTGCCCGGCGAGCGCGGCGAGAGCGGCCGCCCGAGGCGCCGCCTGCGCCTGGGCTGCCGGTGCGTGACGTCGTCGTCGGCAGGCGGGGCTCGGGGTGTGAGAAGTACCATGTCATACTCGTGCCCTAGAGACATGAACTCTAGGCTCCCAAACCAGACCACCGTGCCGAGACGCAGCGGTCGTACGGGGTCTGCCATCCGGAACTTGTTGGGATGACGAAACTGACACGCAGAGGCCCCTACCTGGCGCTGCCAACTGTCGGTGTTTTGGACCGGGGGATCCTCAACCAACTAGTGAATTTGTGCTACGTGTTCCCAATCCGGATGGTGATGCAAAGAGACACAAGGCTTATACTGGTTCAGGCAATTGGTGCCCTACGTCCAGTCTGAGAGATCGATCTTGTATTCCTTGCACCGAAGTGCTTGTAGTAGGGGGTTACAAGCTAGGTGAGAGAGGGAGCTAGTCCCAGGTCTCGGCGGGAAGTGATGTGGGCTGCTTGAGACGTTGCTCTCAGGCGGCAGGGAAATGTGCGTGTTACAGGGTGTTGTTCTTTGTGAGTGCCTCCCTCCCCTTGAAATGGCCCAAGTCCTTTCCTTTTATAGTTGAAGGGAGGACAGGGGTAGTACATGTGCTAACTATACGGCGTCGTGCGAACAGAGGCGGCGTGTCTGAGCCCTGTAGCCTGTTCCTGTGGCGGCGTAGTCGTCGGAGTGGTCCATCCTTGAAGCGATGGGGCGACGTGCTGGTCACATTCGATCCTGTGCGTCATGGGAGCTCCAGGGCTGCCTCAAAGCGGGTGCGGCGGTCAGCGTACGGGTCGCTGCGGATTGACTGCGTGCGAGGCCGAGGGCTTGGCTGGTGCCAAGGCCGAACCGTGGCGGGGGTCTCGACAGATGTGAATCTCGAGATGGCCGAGGCCCTGTCGTAGGGTGCCGAGGCTCGGAGGGAGCGGTCGTTCTGGTACGCTAGTTCGGAGGCGATGATGACCCAGGCCAGGCTTCCCATGCCGCGTTGTCTTCGGGGCGGGGATCGCGGGGCACAGTGCAGTGCGGGCGCTGATCGTGGCCACAGCGCCAGAATACAGTGGCCGGTAATCCCCGCCGTGCCCTGTCTCAGCCAGTATGGCGCTGATGCGACTTCTTGTCCCATCGGCCACTCCACGGTGTCGAGCCGCCGTCCGGCTGAGATTGCGGGAGTGGTTGACGCATTAATAGGACGTGACCTGCTGTCGAGAAGACCGGTCGAGGCGGGGGGACGGGTTATTGACAAGCTAGCCTCGAGTGATACGGAGAATAGCTGTCTCATTCGAGGCTGTACGCACGGGGCCTCGGGCGAGACGGAGATTGGGCTCCTTGCCGAGGTCTCTCGCAAGAGGCCTCGCGCGAGGCGGAGATTTCGTCAGGGCGCCGAGACCTCCCGTGCAAGGCCTCAGGCGAGGCGGAGAGCCGATGGGCTCGGACGGGGCCGGTGATGAACCCATGGCTTACCTTCTGGCTTCGTTGTTGATGGGATTTAAGTGACTCTTTTGGTGTACGCTCGGGGTACCCCGTTCTATGGTACCCGACAGAAGTCTTCAACAGTAGGAAAATGAGTAAATAATTCTCGGTAAGTGGGATTACTTTGCTGGATTTTATTCCTTGGTAACACTATTTATGGTGCCAACATTTCCATTTTCTCGGACCAAAGTGCTCCTCTGTCGCTAGATTCTAAGCATATTTATACCTTTTGGTCTTTTCAGCCCACTCCATAATAGAAAACCAAATCGAATTTTACTTTTGGCCTTTTGCCAACCCTTTCTTTCTGATGGACGCTTGATGCCTCAAAAATTCTTAAGACCTTAGGCTTCGCTTTTTTCATATATGTTGAAATAGATTAGAGTGGAATTTAGTTTAGTTTGATCTCAATCCCATGATTATATTCAAACAAGCCTAAATGATTTCTACAAAAAAAATATATAATTGGTCAATTCACTGTCTTCTCTCTTCTATCATCCAGCTATGACATCTTATCTTAACTCCTGTGTAGACATGATTTTTTTTTTAAAGATACTATTTTCTTCCCTTCTTCTTAGTTCCAATGCCATATCATCATTATGCTTACATGCTCTTGCCCCTCAAATAATCATCAGTCATAGTCATTTTATTGGGACTTAACCTTAGAGATGCAAGGTGGATTGGGCTGTCCGTGAACCATTAAATAGGCATAATTTTTGTGGGTTGCCGCAAAACCAATAAAAACTAAGCCGTATACATGTTTGTAGATAACCCAACCCAATCTTGCAGCTTGCATCCCCTATTTAGATCACGTTTGACATAACTCTAGCCCGGACTTCCTATTAGTCCAATAGTCCTTGCAAACGGCTATCAAATAAAAATAGCTTCTTATAAAAGTTGTGCCAAACGATCATCTAAAAACCTTGTGTAAAAAGTGAGGTGAGACCCATCCAAAAAAAAAAAAAAGTCATGACGAGCAATTACTGTGTTAAAATATGTTCTCCAACCTGTCGAGCAAACGCCGAGTCAGTCCAGGAAAGCGGCGCCTAGACACGACAAAAGGCGAAAAGACGTTCAGCTGGCTGAACGGCCATCGCCCTTATCTGGTGACAGCGCCCTTTGGAGTGTTTCGCTATGATACATGACCCACAGAGACCATAAGCAGACTGATGGACAACATGCAAGGAAGATAAGGGCAGGGCCAACGCGGGCAGCAGCAATCGTATGCTTCAGAGTCCACCTAGACCGGAATGACTGCTGCTGATAAATTATGGCTGGGTAGAAAATCCTGTTTATCGATTAAAAAAAGTACTAACTTATAAATCAAGCGAAGGCGGAGTCATGCCGTGAATCTTCCGAGGAAGGCAGTACTTTTCCTAAAGATGGTGGGCCCCGATACCCGACGGATATTTTATCCATTAGAAGATGGGGATGGGATCATATCTTTACCCGCGGGCATCTAAATAGGCAAGAATCCATCCCCGACGGGTATAGCGGATACGAAAACGTTCCCTGTTTATCCGTCCCCGTTACCCGTTGGAGAACCCAACTATTTGAGCTGTCATGCGAGTATTAGACCCAAAGAAGCTCAACATATGTATTTTGGTCCAAATCTGAACAATCATATATATAGTTTGTGTATTCTAGGAACCCTAGTTCATTTTCCTCACCATCTCCGCCAGCAGCACAAGCACGCCTGCCTCACGAGCGCTCGTGCCCCTCGCTTCCTCAGTTCGGTCTATCTGCCACCTTTGCTCGTCCTTCTCGCAACCTCGCTCCTTCTTCTCGGCATCTCCGAGATTCCGACACTTATACCCGGGTGAAGAAGAAACGTCTCCGATTGCAAAGCTGTGACCCCAAGTGTCCTTGGTTATCGGGTATACGGTACCCGTCGGGTATCTGTTACCCGACCGATGCCCGATGGGTACAGGGATGAGCAAGAATCTATACCTAAGACAGTTAACGGGGACGGAGACGGGATGAATTCTCCGTAACAGGAAAGAGAACATTCCGGCGATACCCGACGAGTACATTCTCATTGCAATCCTTAACTTTTCCAGAGCTTTTGTCATCCACGCCACTGTCCACTCTGCCCACTCTGCAGCTTTACTCCCTCTGGTTCTACTCTCCAACGCGGGCTTCGTGCTATGAGGCAACTCCAACCAATCTCTCAAAATTTGACTTCCTACTCTCACAAATGAGAATCCCTCGTTCAGATTTTATCCCTCATTTCTCTCTGTCTTTCAACCGAACTCTCATTCCAGCCTCCCTAATTTCTCTCACCTATATTTTATACATAACTTCTAACTATCAAGTCCAGTATTTTATATCTAAACCGTGTTAGTATTATTGGAATGGATATTTGTTAACAACAATTTTTTACGGCTAAATATTGGAGGAATTATTTTCTCAAATAATTTGCAACTATTATTTTTTCTCTCCTCACGCCACTCTCACAGTTCCCTCACAACACTCCACGCTACTACGGGTGGGGCAAGGTGGGCTGGTTGGGAGCAGCGGCAAAACTTGATTAAATAATGCCAAAGCTTGCAGGGCTGGTTTGGAGCAGTGGCGGCTGCGCGTACATGTGTGGCAGCGGCAAGATGGGGCTGCACTCGGGCGCGCCAACGAGCTGCCCCCCCCCCCCCCCCCCCCCGCGGAACGAGCGCGTGTAGGAGATCGGAGCGTGGCCGGCGCGGCCAGATCCACAACGCACTGGTTCTTCTCCATCACTCTCTCAATGAATACAGTTCACCCATTGCCCTTGAGCGAGCGCGAGCAGGGATGAAGGCCACAGGTAGAACAAGGAAGCGGGGCGAGCGCACCTGGACGGAAAACTCAGCGGCGACGCGGGAACTAGGCCGTTGGTCTCCCAAGCGGATGAGGGATCGGTTGAGAGTCTCCCACATCTAGGAGATGAGGAGAGAGAAATAGGAGACCCTCATCCATCGAGGTTTAGATGAGGGATTGGTTGGGGACAAATTTTTGTGTTTGAACCTAAAAAATAAGGTAGGAGTTGAGATGGGGGGCTGGTTGGAGTTGGTCTGTTCGTTCGGTCGTAAACGATCGTAAATTTCCGACCAGAACAATATTTTTCTCTCACACTAAATCAGTCAGCAGTAATAATCCACGATCATATACGATCGTTTCAGCCCCAGCCGAACCGGCGTTCCGACGTGGAGGCTGGGGCAGCTGTTTGCGTTGGGCACGGCCTAAGACCAGCAGTCTGTTTGTTGGCTGATTCATATCGTTGCTGATTTATGAAAAAATACTGCGGACTAATTTAATAAAAGAAAAATATTATTCTAAATAAAAATTTACGATCGTTTACGACGAGCAACAGCCAAACCGAAGGGGCTGCAGATCTTCCGATCGGCAGAGCAGCAGAAGGGCCCGATGAGTTTCCATTACTTTTTCTTCTGTCAGCCACGTTTCTCAATGGTCGCTTGTCAACTGAGAAAAGGAATTAAAAAAAACATATTAAAGGAAGGCATAACCGCACCTGCATTTACTTGAGCTTGTTTAGTTGACGAATTTTTTTTTTGAGAAATAGTACTATAGCACTTTCGTTGTTATTTGACAATTAATATCTAATTATAATCTAATTAGACTTAAAAGATTCGTCTCGTGAATTTCGTCTAAACTGTGTAATTAGTTTTATTTTTTATTTATATTTAACGCTTCATACATGTATCCAAAGATTCGATGTGACGAGGAATCTTGAAAAATTTTGCAAAACTTTGGAAACTAAAGAGGCACTTGATGTACTCATTTGCAACTCTGAACATGTTCCAGGCTATGTCTCAAACTACCATTGCGTGTTCCTGGACGGTGTTTTGTTGTCTCTCCTAAATTTTAGTCGCTATTCTATCTAATGTTTGGGCATATGCATAGAGTATTAAATATAGATTAATTACAAAAATAATTACATAGTTTGCGACTAATTTGCGAGACGAATCTTTTAAGACTAATTAGTCCATGATTTGACAATGTGGTGCTACAGTATCATGTGCTAATGACGGATTAATTAGGCTTAAAGATTTGTCTCGTGGAGCACTGACAGATTATGTAATTTATTTTTTTATTAGTATCCGAACACCCCATATAACATCCTCCCGATCCAAACACCACCTTAATAAAGAGAACTGAACTGAGTATACCTTGACAAGTGGCGATACAACTCGTCCCAATTGCTTGTCCAGAATAGCTTATTAGCTTTCTAAATGAAAAGGAGACCGAAATTTAAGAGTGTACATGAATCGTGATACAAACTCGAACTCGTCCGTCTGTCCTAGCTGCTAGGCCTGCCTCAGATGGACAAAGGACCAATTCACAAGTGAAATTAGCACTGGAAGCAAACATGTGGCCACTCAGAGTGAAAATTTTGTCCTTTCATCGAATCAATCGTGCACAGCAGGAGGAACATCTAGGACGCATACACTCGTATGACATTGCTACAGGGAGTACCTGAAATCTGTCGTAACAAAAGTGTACAGATTTTCCCTTCCCCATCCGGTACAAGCCACTCACAAACAACACCTGCATAGTAATCTGCTCTTGAAGAACGCGATGATCGACGCAAAATCCAGGCCCAAATGGACGAACAGCTCAGACCTGAGATGGGCGTTCCTTCCTCCAAATCCTCTAGTCCACTTCTGTGAACACAGGAGCACGACCAAGGTACCTGAAACTAATGCACGGAGGAAGGAAATTAATCCTTCGTGCGTAGCAGAAGGTGCGCCGATCAAGCGCTTGACGAGTGGAAGATGTGCAGCAGCGACGTGTACGTTCCGAACACGGCGAGCGAGAGGCCGATCACGACCAGCAGGACATCGGATACCACTCCGGGCCATTCCATCTCGGTGCCGAACACCTTGAGGTGGAACGTGGCCGGCAGCACGAACCCGAGGAGGACGCAGACGCTGCTCCCGACGAGCGCCAGGAAGTCCGTGAAGTTGGGCACGTACATGGCGGTGAGTCCGACGACGATGACCAGCAGCCACCTGAGCCACCAGCAGTAGCGCTTTCCGTGGAGCAGGCGCTCGGCGACCTCGTACACGGGGTTCATCATCACCGGCATCGTGAAGAACAGGTTGATGCAGAGCCCCAGCTGCACGGCGGCCGACAGCCACCCGGCGCCGAGGTTGGTGGTGATGATGTCCCGCGTGGCGTCGCCGAACGCGACGTAGCCCATCACGCCGAACAGCCCGTACATGACGGCGATGAACGCCATGGACAGCCCGAGCGTGACGCCGAACTTCCTCTTGTTCGCCGCCTCCGCCTCCAGCGGCAGCACCATGCCGACGCCCTCGAACGCGTACACGGAGACGCCGAGCCCGTAGAGAAGAGCGGCAGGCCCACCGAAGGCGGCCACGGGCACGGGCTTGGCGAGCCAGGCGGCGACCTCCTGGCCAAGGACTACGCCCATGGCGCCGAGGTCGACGACGTCGGCGAAGATGCTGAGCGGCGCGAGCAGCGTGAGCGTCTTGATGGAATTGAGCCCGAGCTGGAACGGCAGCATCGCCCAGATGACGAGCGCCTTGGGGGAGAGGAGCGCGGAGGAGGACGGCGCGGTGATCGGGTAGAGGTGCGCCATGGTGTTGGAGATGAAGATGAGGTACCCGACGCAGAAGCTGACTTGGCTGAGCACCAGCATGACGTCCACGGCGAACCGCCCGTGCGCGCCGAACACGGCGTCCCCGAGGTCCCCGAACGAGGCGATCTTAGGGTGCTCGTCGGCGAGGCGGCGGCGGCACGCGACAAGCAGCATCATGCAGTAGAAGGTGAGCGCGGCGACGGAAAAGAGCAGCAGCGTGCCCGCCGCCCACCCGGTGTGCGAGAAGGTGTACGGCAGCCCCAGCACGCCGGCGCCGACCACCGCGATGAAGACGTTGGCGAACGTCTTGGGCTGCGACGACAGGCCAGCCTCGCGGCTCCCGCTGCCGTGGCGCGGCAGCAGCGGCGCGGGGTCCAGCCGCGACGACGAGGAGCTCGCCCCGTTATCCCCCATTCCGAATCCCATGGTGAACCGCGGCCCCCAAATCAGAAATCTTATTACTGATTGAATGAACAAACAAAAAAAAAAAGAGTAAAGAAAAAAAAAATCAAAACAACAGACAACACAGGCACGCCGATCCGATGAATGAGATCGTCCCCCCTCCTCCTCTTCTCCGGCCGCCGTGCGCTAGAGAGATCAGGCGATCTCGCGACGGGGGAAATCGAGGAGAGAACCGGTGCGACGAGGAGGAAACGGATGGGAGGGTCTGCCGTGCTGCTGCGTCGGGGGAACATCGCATGGCACGCGTGGCCGGCCTATTTTGTAGAGCGCGTGTCTGCCATTCCGGGGGAAAATATCGTGGACCTGGTCCATGGGCGTGCTGGACTTTCTGCGTGAATCGGGTCCACGTAGAGACGTGTCTCGGTGTATAGCTGGTGCGCAGCATGGCTCTGCTGCGGTTGCGTTTTCTCCTCCCATTTTCCCAAGATTTTTGTGGCAAGTAAATTCAACCAGTTTCTTCATCAACGAGAGAAAAAGTGAGTAGTCACACTCACGCTGCGCATGCACTTTTCTTACCTTTTTTAGATATTTTTTCCGCTAAAATTAGTTAGTTCTCTAAACACACCGAAACCAAAATGCTGGTGAAGTAATCCAAATCACCGTTTCATATCCAAATCCATGCCATTTTTCACTACGCTCATCGTTCGTTGCGTGCACCAGGTGTGAATGCGTAGTTGTTTAATCGGCGCGTCTAGGGCCACGTTCGTTCGTTGATTTATTGTGAGAGAAAAATATTATACCATAACTAATAAGTTTCTGGGTCCAGGTCAGCAGGTGAACGCATACGACAATTGTTGTGTTTGTTTTTTTATTTTTTTTGGTAATCATCACTAATCAGCTCGCGTCTCCACCTGTGGATCAAGCCATATGATACTCAAAGGACAGAGCTGTGAATTCCTGTCAACTGTCATGGTATAGGAACTCTTCACGTGATCATTCTAACATTGCAGCCAGATATTCCCCTCCCCCCCCCCTTTTTTTTAGAACCATTTGCGGTGATATTAGAAATGCTGAACTGTTGAGTTTTACTGGCTTACTGCTAGCAGAATATAGCAGGACCATTTGACTGCAAGCTCTAGTAGATCGCTAGGGAGTAGGGAAAATATCTCGCGCCTTCCTCCCACTCCCAGAGAGAGTTAACACGGAAATGAGATATTTCCACAACCACAACATACGTGTACGACTGATATTTCACGCCCATGGCACTGGGCCGCTGCTTGCCCTTTTCTAAACACATCAAAGGCAACAGCAAGCATTCCAATCCCCAACTCCACCCTCCGAGTCCAAGGGGGGCTAATCTTTATGCTCGTCCTGTTTGTCGCAACTCGCAAATTATCATTTCATCTTGTTCGGTTAATGCCCCGTGCCTAGCTACTACCGTCGATGACGACCGGATTTGTGGTGTCCGCCTGTCCGGTTGCCTCACACCCGCCGAGACTGGACTGGATCCCCTGGCTCCACAAGTCCACATGCGAGTTCCAGGCGAGTCCTCCCATCTCCCATGCATGCATGTCGGCTCTCTCTTCCTCTAGGCTACGCTCGCTGACTGGTGCTAGCTGTGGTTGGTTATCTAATCTCAAGTTGGACACGGGAAAAGATTATTGTCAGCACGGGTGACGCCTCTGAGAGCAACGTTGATGCAACAAAGCACTCCCAACGTGCATGTGGTGGTTCGCCCGTAGTTATCCGCATAAGATCATGGCATATCATGACAACTGACACGGTAGCAGTGGCGAAGTTCGCCTTCTTTTGACTTTGGAGTGTGATTATCATTTACCATTACGGTAGCAATAGCGAAGTGCATCGCTGTAGTAAATTACTCGAAGCTTAGCGTTTATAGTCAAATCTGTATAGCAAATAATATTAGTTACAAGAGATCTCTCGGAATAGAGGATATAGAAGTGCATTGCTGTAGTAAATTACTCAGAGCTTAGCCTTTATAGTTAAACTAGTGATTGGCGCGCGCCCATGCGCGCATAGAGACGCTTCATTCGTTTTGTTTTTCTGCAAAACATGAGAATGTAAACGATGTGTATCAAGTGTTGTGACCAGGTTTATAGAGAAACCAACAATAAGAGTAGGGCCATTTTCTAGCACAAGCAACAAAAACATCAGGGGCAAACCATTAGCCACCACAACATCGATGGTGAATGCCAATTGGTTCACAGAAGTTCATATGCCAATTGGTTCACAGAAGTTCATATGCTATCAAGCTCATCTATTACATGGATAAATGTGGATATTACAACAATTGTTTGGCAAGTCTATATCCGATTTTTTATCACAGAGGACGTCTGCTTCTGTCTAGAATCGAGGAAGCTTAGCCTGTTCGCTTGAACTTATCAGCCGTATCGTTTTAGCAAAATAACAGTGTTTTTCTCTCGCAACGAATCAGCATCAGCATCAGCCGTTTTCCTAACCAGCCGAACAGGGCAAGTCAGGGTTCTCTGTGCCTCAGCCTCCAACACCCATGTAAACTTTAATTGGACTTGGATAGTGGACAACCATTGCCCGGCCACTGCCCTGACCTACGACACTACCTCATCTAGCTTCTCGCCAAGCTGGCTAGCTACACACCTGAATCGGAGATTGGAATCACCAAACTTGCCTAGATCATCAGACAACCATTGGATTAATATCACAGTTCACTCAAACCTGATAAATTTTGGTATAAGTAACATAGGTGAGCTCATGCTCACCATCTCATCCATTCATTTATAGAGACAGGATTAGTCCAAAAACGATCACAGGCCAAGCATCCTGTAATATATGCAAGTTCAGTACATCATGTTTGTATAATGGAATATTGAAATATTTTCATTTGTAAAATGATAGTCTAGGGGTGTAACGTCACACAGCTAGCATGAATTTAACAAAGTAAATTTAGCATTTTTATCCAACTATTCATAGTTTCTTCAGAACACTTTTTACCATAACTAAAATCTGCCTTTTCAGAACATTTTTGCTCTGATAGCATTCCAAATGCTTCATAATTCAGGAAATGTTAACTTTGAGCTAGAAACCTGATGTACAGAAAGCAAAATAAAAAATGGATCGGAGCAAAAGCTGAAAGATCAAACATCAGAGCATTAACATTACTGTATTCTGTAAGTGCATAGCTAATTGTCAACTCTAGAATATGGCAAGTCAGAATACTATTGAGCAACACTGTTTTAGTTTGCTGCCATACAAGCATAGATGTGTGTACATTTTTCCACATAATTATTAGGAGACATGTCCAGGAAGTATCAAAGCAAAACTAACACATGTATCTCCATCTCATCTGATTAGGAATTAGCAAAGCTCGCCCAGTTCAGTAAACAGACGGAAGTAAAAGTGATTGCATCAAAAGTATTATTAAAATTCACCACAATGAGGTACATAGGTGTAACCGTATTGAATGGCGATTCTGAGATGCAACGCAACTAATTTTCCAAGTACATAAAGCAGCGGAGTTCAAATACTAATGAACGTCTTATTCTATACGTACATGTATTAATCTAGACATAAAAGATTTTTTTATATGGTAGGAACGCAGTACTATGTTAATATCTAAGAATCCATTTGTAGTGAGCCAAATATAATTAGAAGTATAGAGAAGAGAATAGAGGAAGAAAGAACACTGCTCTATCTGGTCACCTAACTGAAGAGGCAACCAGCATAATTTCCGCTCTTAGCCTTGGAAAAAAACACTTGCTATCACAACTCTAAATCAGGTAAGAACAACAATTCAATTCATGCAGACTTACCAAGGGTTCTTGTTTTTGTGACACAAACCATCTTATTTCTCGAGTGTGTGGATCGCTGAACTCTAAACCTGGTTAGGGCTCTTTTGTTTTTTTCTATGTTGTAGATCAACACAATGTAAAATCAAACACATTTTTGTTCAGACACACAAATCACTACATGAATGACCTAGATGCATAAACCGCAATCTGCAATTTCAGAGGAATCCAAGCTGGATGAAGCAAGAAGCATCCGTGCATCTGTGTTGGTACAAAAGAAAGCACCTAAAAAATGTGAACACCAAATCAACCAAACAAGAGACAATCCATCACTAATCTCAGTGGAAGTGTGGAACCTCGACCTGCGCATGCCCAAATCCTAACCATGAAACCAGGGAAATTCTATGGCAAATCACGGTGGAGAGAACATCGCTACACTGGCCGAGGCGCTATGAATAGCAAGGAAGGGGAGAAGGTTTTTAGGGGTGTGAAAAGCATGGAAGGGGAGTAGGTTTTCAGGGGTGGCGAGATGGGGGTGGAGATGGAGGTGGAGTGGCGTCGGAATAGAAACCATGACATCATCGAGCTCAACAGGATAATAGCAAGAGAGAAAAAAACTAAGAAGAAAAAAGAACCTTTGGACACATCAGACCAACCGGAGGCGGAAGCGAGGGTACCTATCAAGATTGGAAGATGGCCGAGCACACCGGAGCCACCTCCTCCTCCATCTTGGTGCTTCACAACACCATTGTCGTCATCGTCGTGGCCCCGCACGCTGGATCTAGTAGGCACTGCTTCTAGGAGGGGCGGGTTGACACGCATCCGCCATGTCCTTGGCCAGAGCACCGCCTCTGCTCCCGTTATGCCTACTGCCGAGCCTGAGGGGGCCCTCCTGGCAGGCAGTGGCGATGATGATGACCTAGAGCCAGCAAGCCGCCATCGCTGCCGGGTTCTACATAGGCTAGGGAATCGTTGGAGGGGCCCCGGCGAGTTGCAGCCGGACCCTTGCCCCCTTCCTCTTCTACCGCCACATCTATTCGTGCTGACAGATCTTAGCTTCACCAGAGTTAGAAAGTGTGAGGGCGAGAGAGACATAGGAGAGGAGAGATGGCAGTCTACCTTGTCGGGCCGACATGCCGCCGCGTTGCGCCATCCGTCCACACCGCCAGGTCCGCTGCGCTACCAGCTCAGGGCCTCCGCATGTGGACCCGCCTTTGCTGAGGCCTGAATCTTCCGCGTGTGGACATGTCTCCGGTCTAGATCGTCCCCCACCGACAGCACCACTGATCCGGCGTCGTCCTAACCTCCTCACCTACAGGCACCACGCGGAGGGCCACGTGGAGAAGCAGGCTACTAGTGAGCCGCAGCAGAGAGGTGGGAAAACGAATGGAAAAATGAGGACGGGGAGAGGCCGGGCGGCTCACCTGGCGCAGTCGGTAGGACGGTAGGGAAGACGGAACAGAGGGTCGCGCGGTGTCTTTATCCACACCGCGTCTAGTTTCCTACGGAGGAGCAGCCCCCAGCCACCAAGCGACGCTGAGTAGCGGGCCCTCCGTCGCCTGGCACGTGTGGGACTATTGTAACACCCATGGTGGTGTTACGAACTTATTTAGCATATAGGTTAAGGCCTAGGAGAAAATAGCAAAATAAGTTCTCGAGTTTTAAAAAAATTAAAACACACACGAAATGATAAACAAACCCTGTGCAACTCACTTTTATGGTTGAGAGAAATCAAATAAATATCTAAGTTAATTTACTAATGAAAATCCTAATAAAAAGAATAAAATAAGTAGTTTTAATTGTTTGGTACGAAAAAAAATTCTATAAACAAGAATAAAATATAACTCATGTATAGTGCTTATGTAAAGATGATGAGCAAGTGGTGTAGATGAAAATGCAACTTTAATTTTTGAAAAATAAATGTGTTAACTAATGTTCTTGTAAGCTCAAAAAAATCAAATTGAAGATTAAAATAAACCTTTTCGTTAAGTCGACAAAGATCTGAACTTATGTTAAAGTACTATTTTTGGCGAGTTATATTGGGCAAAATTATTAAATAGTACTTAAATATTTTGTTCCTATGGTTTAGTATAAAATATGGACTATTGCATGAAGTACTTGTTGGTTGGAGTTAATAAAGATTAGGCCTTTTAAAAATTATGCCAAAAGTGTTCATGGTTGTTTAGTTTAAACTGAACTCTTATCTTTTCTAACTCTGAAAGGGTCGTAGACAATGCCATTTTGGCGTTTAAATTCTAACTAAAATGTTTAAACACTAGCTTTATATTCTTGTATTGTTGGTTGCTTCTAAGTAAGCTCTTGGGTATGGGGTAGGTCGTAGTTGCGTTGGGTGTCGCGTTGCTCTCTTAAAAATTCCCCATCTTCGTTGGAACGTGCTGCAACCATGTTGTTGACGCTCTATTCGTGAACCGGCGTTCGACGCAACGAACTTATCTTGGCGTATCCTTATCTTTCTCTCCAGTAATCCTCTAGACGTGTGAGTTGCTCCGCTAGCTAGTCGATAGTACCGACTTTGGGTTCAGGGAATTGGTTGAACCTTAGTCGAGTTAATCAGCAGCCCTTACTTTGCTTTAAAATCCATGCACGTCACCGCTCATCATTGCTCAGCTGGTGTCTGCAGTCACCACCTACGCACGCTACCGCTGTTTGACCATTCTTGGCCTTGGTCATGCCCCATGGCCGGCTTTGCTGGCCGCCGACCGCGCATCAGGCTGGGGTTGGCCACGGTCGCCTCCACGGGCTAGGACTAAGCTATAGGGCTACTGCTGCGTGGCCATCGCGTGCGCTCTATCGGCTAGGCCGTGCGTGGGCCTAGCCAATGCCACGGCAGTCTCCGTATGGCTAACATGGCGCCCGTCTCGACCACTCGATCCACCTACCATCGAGTCACTGCCCGCATCCACTGTCCCATCACGCTACTGCCCTTGACGCGGTGTTGCTGCCCTCCCCTCATGACCACCTATTGCGCGATCGCTGTTCCGCTGCTGCCGTCCGTGCCCTGCCAAGACCGAGCCGTCCCATTCAAGCACTCCACGATGCTCTCTCTCTAAGTCTCCCTCGTGCGGACACCCCCACTTCTGTGTTGTAGCCCTTGCTGATGTTGGTCGAGCCTCGAGAGCCACTACCTTCATGCCATGGCCACCGATGGAACTGCACTGCTGCGCGAGTTAAATCCGCACTGCACGTGACATCGCATCTCGATTCAATGCTCCCGTAGCTAGACATGGAAGCCACCTAGCCGCCTGACCCCATCACGCTGTGAGTTGAGCCCGGCCAAGCCTTAATTTGGTTATTTTTGTAAGTGCAATCAAGCCCTAATGTGGGTTTTGGAGTTGATGACCACCTAATTAGAGAACTAATGAGATTTATTAAGATGACAAGTAGGGAATTCATTATAGAGAATGTCACATGGAAAGGAGGAGCCTCTAATTACAAATAAGGACGACATCGCGCTCAAAGGAGTTTTGAATTCTTTTGTCTTTTGAAATTAAGTATGAAAAAAGCCGTACTATAAAGGGAGACACTACAACTGGTTAAAAGTGTGCAACCAAATGCTCAATCTTTACACAAAATATCCTCACATCTCATCCAAGATAGCCAACTTAACAACTTCTTCACCCTTGCTGTGTTGCTGGGTGCAGCAGTGTCACACTTAGGGCAGCACTGCCGCACTTAAGTAACCATTGGGAGGCAGGTGGTATTTATACTTTTTCCTATCCTCCATAACGTCTCTCTCTTCTTCCCCAATGGTTCAAACTGATGAAAATCAATAGGTGCTCATCTCCACTCTCTCCTCCATTGGTGCCCTTCAAGCTCTCAAGCTTTCCCTTTGACTTCCCATCAATCCTTGAGAGAAAAAGATGTCAAAAGTGATTAGAGAGCAGCTCCACTGATTCCCAAAGCCTAAAGAGCATTTAGTTCATGTTTTAGCCGGTGGTTGTGTTTGTTACTCTTGGAGCTTACCTCCTAGCCAGCAAGAGCGTCGCCTAGTGAGCTTGCCAAGTTTGTGGCAGCCCTGGGATATTTGTAACCACCTCTTGCAGCGAGTAAAATCACCCCTCATCTCAAGAGTTCACTCTCTTGACTTGAGAATGAGGTAGGGTTGCAAAGCCCTAAGTCTTAGTGGTATATCTCAACAACGTGGACTTAGGCAAGCCTTGGTGGCGAGCTGAACCACGGGATAAATCATTGTGTTATCTTGTTCTTGTGTTGCTACACTTGTGTTATTGTTGTTGTTGAGGTGATTTCTAGGGTTTAAGACCGATCTACTTGTGTGTGGTGTTCTCTCCACTTTTAGCTGTTGATCTATGATCTACTACCCTGTAGGAAGCTAAGAAATTTACCCGATCTAAATTTCGTTGGGTAGATTTTGAACTGTGAACTAATCTCTCCTACAGGTCCGGCAGTGCCGCGCTCACAGAGCGATAGTGCCATGGGTGAATTTGACTTCAGTTTGAGTTGAATTTTTATAGGCCTATTCACCCCCTCTATGTGTACCAGAGATCCTATAAGTGGTATCAGAGCATGTTACCTCATGTGCGCTTCACCACATGAGGTATGGAGCCTAGGGGAGGATTCGGTGTTGTGAAGCCCATCAACATCGATCTAGAGGATGTTGGGCTGCATGACACCGGCAGCAGTGAGCTTAGCGCCTCTACAGCGAGTAACTCCACGCTCCCACAGCTAGAGGCAACCAATGCCAAAAAAGCTCAAAATGAAGAAGAAGAAGAAGGGTAGCTAGAAAAGAGAAAAGAGAAGCAAGAGAGAAGAAGAAGGAGCAGCAACGGTTAGAAGAGAAGAAAGCAAGAAAAGAAGAAAGAAGACTCAAGAGAGAAGCTAGAAGAAAAAAAGAGAAGCAATAAAGAAGAAGGAACAAGAAGCAAAAGCCTCCAATACATCTTCAAGTGAGCTATCTAGCAGCTTCAAAGATGGTGATGATGATGAGTCCTACTAAGTGCATAGCAAGAAGGACAAGAAAGAAAAGGGCAAGAAGAATGACGACAACAAATATGCCGCCATATCCTTTAACTATTCTTCTATGTCTATAACTAACCATGATCGTAAGTATTTCATCAATGTGCCCATGGGCAAGTTACCTTATTTTGATGGGACTAACTTTGCCAAGTGCAAGCACTTGATGAGATCCGATCTTATAGGTCTTTATCTTGGCATTTGGAGGTTGTTTGCAATGGATTTGAGCCATCGGTTGATCCCAAGAATCCAACCAAGGAAGAAATGAGAATCATCCATCTCAACGGTCAAGCACTAGTGTGCTACTTAGTGCCTTGGATGGTGATGAGTACAATAGAGTGATTGGTGTGGATGTTGCCAAGCAAATTTGGGATACTTTGCATCTTGTACATGAAGGGGTTGACAAAGTGAGAAAGGCAAGAATTGATTTATTGATGTCTATGCTCAACCGATTTGTTATCTTAGATGGAGAAGGGACACAAGAGATGTTTGATAGGTTGATGACCATGGTGGGCAAGATTAAGATTAGAGGCTATGGTTGTAATGAGCTAGATGATCATAAAGTTGTCAAGATTGTGTTGGAAGCTTATTCACCAAGAAATGAGACCATAGTAACTCTAATTAGAGACATAAAGAAGTTTCAGTACTTCACACCAAATGATGTACTTAGGAGGATCTTGACTTTTGACATACAAAGAGAAGAAGCAAATAAGAGGAAGAAGCTTAGAGATTGCAAGCAAAGCTAGAAGGCATCAAGATCAACAAGGATGTAGCTCTCAAGGCCAACAAATCAAGCAAGCAAGGCTCTACTAGCAAGTCCAAGACCAACAAGCAAGCTTCAATTAGCAAGCCCAAAGCAATCAAGCAAGTTCAAGAAAGAGTAGAGACTACCTCATCCTCTAGTGAGAGTGAACATGATGATGACCAATATGAGAAAGTGGATGATGTTGCTCTCTTTATGAGGAGGTTTCACAAAGAGTTGAAGAAGCAAGGGTACAAGGTAGTAAAGAGAAAGTTTTCAAACAAGAAGAAAAGGACATGCTACAATTGTGGAAGCACCGATCACTTCATTGCCAAGTGCCCACATGAGATCAAGGAGAACAAGTATAAGAAAGAGAAGAAGGAGGACAAGGCCGACCGGAGAAAGAGCAAAAAAACATGGGAGAAGATCACATTGGGCATGAATGTGATTCATCTATTAGAAGCTCAAGTGAAGAAGATGAGAAAGTTGCAACCATTGCTATCCATGAGCCATCTTCTTCACCAAGACTCTTCACCAACATGTCTGATCATGACTACTACTCCCCTCACATTTATTTTATGGCAAAGGGTGAGAAGGTAAAATCTAAATCCAAGGCCAAAGCTCCTCCACCTCCACCTCTTAGTGATATCTCTAGTAGTGATATTCGTGATAGCTCTAGTGATGATGAATCTAGTGATGAAGAAATTAATAAATTAACTAAGAACTTAGATGGAAAGACCGACCTATTTATCACTAAACTAATGGAGGACTTAGAGAGTGTCCAAGCCGAGATAGAATCTAGAGAGAAAACTCTTATCCAATAAGAGGATCTCTACATTGCTAGCATGGAAGCTCTTGCATTAGAGAGAAGTGATGTGGAATCCTTATGCAAGACCTTGGCTAAAGAACAAGGGGACCATGCTATCACAAAGAAAGAAAATATTGCTCTCAAGAAAAAGTATTGTGACTTAGATGAAAAGCACAAAGAACTTGAGCTGCAATATAACATGCTTTGGGATAGCAACTCACATCCCTCTAATGCAAAGGATGCCTCTACTACCTCCACTACTCAAGGTTGTGGAAAATGTTATAATATTGATTTGAATGTTTATTCCATGAACCTTGCAACATATGGAGGCAATGAGAAAAGAAATTGCTAGACTCATTGAGATCATTGGCAAAGGCTACTTGAGTGGTAAGGCTCAAGTAAGTGACAAGAAGGCAAATGACTCAAAAGTGCCTCAATTCAAGCAAGGGAGACACCCCCTCAATCAAGCATGGGCTTGAGCACACTGCAGGAGCCAAGACAAATCTAAGAGAGATCATAAATGGCTATGAGTGTGTCAAGTTTGAGAGGAAGGAAAGAGGTGGTATAGATCAGCCTGCACAAATAGCGGTAGTGCCACACCATGGCAGTGCCACAGTGAAGGCCGGTTATGCCGCTCCCTACAAAAATGGGAAGGCTACCAATTCTGCTCCTGATCAAACTAAGCCTAAGAAGAAGGTGTCCCAGCAGAAACAAGTTCAGCAGAAGCCAAAGAAATCAGTGTGGGGCACTATGAACAAGTATGCCTACCAACCAAAGTTTCAACCACCTCGACAAAGCTTGACTTCATGTTTTGTTTTATGGAACAACAGCAGTGGAAAAGTGGTTGCTAATTATGTTGGAAAGGAAGCCAACACATATAGGAAATTAGGAATACTTCTATTTGGGGTCCTAAATTTCTTATGACTAACATGCAAGGCCCCAAGTCTAATTGGGGACCTAAAACAAGCAACTAAATCTATTTTGTAGGCATACTCCTCCGGTGGGTCAGGTTGGGTGCTTTATAGTGGATGTACAAATCATATGACCGGAGAAAGGAGTATGTTCTCATTATATACCCTGAAGATGGACTCAAATGAAAATATTCTCTTTGGAGACAACTCTAAGGGGGATGTGATTGGTCTTGATAAAGTTGCTATAACCCTTGAGCATTCAATTACAAATGTTTTACATGTTAATTCGTTAGGTTACAATTTGTTGTCCGTCGCCCAATTATGCGAGATGGGCTTCAATTGTCTCTTTACGGATAAGGGTGTGGAAGTCTTTATAAGGGATGATTTCTCTATTGTCTTTACATATCATTTAAAGAACAAGCTTTACCTAGTTAATTTCAACAAAAGTAAAGCTAATCTTGAGACTTGTTTAGTGGTAAAATCTAGCATGGGGTGGCTTTGGCATCGCCGACTAGCCCATGTTGGGATGAGGAACTTGGCCAAACTTTAAAAGGACGAACACATCCTTGGGCTAACAAATGTCCACTTTGAGAAAGATAGGATATGTTGCGCTTGTCATGCCAGAAATCAAGTTGGTGTACCTCACCCACCAAAGAGCATCATGACCACGACGCAACCATTAGAGCTCATACACATAGATCTCTTTGGACCGGTCGCCTACCTAAGTATTGGGGGTAACAAATATGGTCTTGTTATTATTGATGATTATCCCTGTTTCACTTGGATATTTTTCTTGTTTGATAAATGTCAAGTTAGAGACAAAGTGAAGACTTTTGTTATAAGAGCTCAAAAGGAGTTTGGTCTCCCCATCAAGAAAATGAGAAGCGACAATGGGACCGAATTCAAGAACACCCAAGTTGAGGAGTTTCTTGATGAAGAAGGCATAAAGCATGAGTTCTCAACTTCATACACCCCTCAACAAAAAATAGTGTAGTAGAGAGGAAGAATCGTACACTAATTGACATGGAAAGGACAATGCTAGATGAGTACAAGACGCCGAACCTCTTTTGGTGCGAAGCCGTCAACACCGCTTGCCATGCCATAAACTGCCTCTACCTACACAAGAAGTTGAAGAAAACTTCATATGAGCTTCTAACCGGTAACAAACCAAAGGTGTCCTACTTTAGAGTGTTTGGGTGCAAGTGTTTCATACTTAATAAGAAACCCAAAACCTCTAAGTTTGCACCTAAAGTTATTGATGCAAAAGTGGATCTGCAAACACAAAGGGCTAATACCCAAATCGATATCCAAGGCGTGCCAGTCGATTTGACCTGTTAATCGACAAGGATGAAGATACGAGCACTTTGGTCCTGACAACAGCGATACGCCCGGAAGTCACGGCCAAGAGGTACTCACGTGGAACTCGAGGATCGCCGAAGGTCGCACTGAAGCGATGCAGCTCGCCGAATCAATGAGAACTCGTAAAGAGAAAATAATGCAAATTGACGAAGTCGCCGAAAAGTAAGTAGATGCAAATAGGAGTAAAAATTGGTTTTGATATTGATTGATCCCTTTTTACATTGCCCCTCACTCCATATTTATACCCTGATCTAAAGAAACACAACCAAACACAACTAGGACACCAAGCCCATATCTAAGGAAACACGTGACTCTTACATGAATCATACTCTAACAAATATAGAAAAAGAAATCAACTCCTATCTATTTCCCTGTCCGCCTTAATTATGATGGAAATCTCACTGTCCTTCCTCCCATCGGCATACCCCCTATCTCATCGGCAATAGTCTTCAAGTCTTCCCCCATCAGCATACTCCTTGTTTCATCGGCAGTAGTCCTCAAATCTCCCTTCATCGGCATACTCCCTGTTTCATCGGCAGTAGTCTTCAAATCTCCCTTCATCGGCATACTCCCCGTTTCATCGGCAGTAGTCTTCAAGCCTCCCTTTATCGGCATCACCAGCTATCGGCAACCATCTTTACAAGCTGGCTTTCATCGGCTATCAAAGTATACAGTAACTTTCCCCTTGCCGATTAGCCCACTCCGAACATTTTAACACATGCAAAAAATGGTGTCAACACATGCCCCCCAATTTCGGAGTATAAAACCATTAATGCTCCGAAATTTACTCCAGATTACCGTAACTTATTCTCCAAACCAAAACCCGATCTGTTATCAAATCCAATCAAATCTAATCCTGACTCACGCACTTCAGCAAATATCGCACAATCGCCAACCACTCTTGCCTTGATTATGGTTAAGATACCGAAACAATAACCCATCGGCAAGATCTTAACATGATAACGCTGTCATTTTCAGAATTAAAATATCCTGTACCGATATTTCTCCCAAGTCATGATTACTTGCCATCAACCCATCTGTACAATCCCCTGATCATCGTGCAAACAGTTACCATATCCATCTGAACCACCTCGACCTACATGCGCGCGGCATAGAGATAAGTCCAAAATACCCCTACTCCAAGCGGCTTATAAATAGACTCCTCCGGAACACTTGTCTTCTACCCTCAGACTCCAGTCTTTGATATTTCTCTTTCCGGCGGCGACTCCGACGAACCACTGCACGACCTCAACCAACAAGAAACCTTCTCCAGCGTTACCTCAAGTCTCCGGTTCGTGCCTTCATCTTCTTCAAGATAATGGCAATCAACTTCGACGTCCCCACGGTTCGCTCCTCTTCCATTACCTTTACTTTGATTCCCCTAGTTTTTGCAAATCCATACAGTTGGTGATTTTTTCCTTTCTTTTGTTCTCCGGATCTTTCAAACTTAGGAATTGCGCAACAAATTAGTTATCCCAACCGACCAGCCGCATGTCCAATGCCTAGGACCAATGGGCAACTCAGATCCAACCGATCTGATTAATGCAGAGGTTAACAGAATCCCCTTTAGAGCCCAAAATTTCTCTCTGAATTTATGGAAAGACACATTCCGATCTTGGCCCAAAACCACCAAAGGGTGGAAAGATTGGTACTTAAGGGTTAATAGATCGATGCAAGTATACTGGGCAGAACGGAAATTAGACCAATGCATTAGGCTATCCATTGCCGATATGCAGAAGAATGAATCGATGATGATTGCAGCTGCTTACTTCTGGTCAGACACAACAAACACTTTTATGTTTGGACATGGCCCAGCTACTCCTACACTTGCCGATGTCCACATGCTCACTGGCTTGGATATTTCAACTGCCGATGAAGGCTCCATTTATGGTAGAAAATCTGAATATAGGGTGAATACCCGCAACATCGGCGGTTGGACGGGATACATTCAAGAATACTAGAAGACTGGGACACTTAACCAGAGGGAACATGCCACATTCTTGAATATGTGGTTAGAAAAAATTATTTTCTGTGGTCGATCAGTAGGACCAACCAACGCCTTCCTCCCCGCAGCTGAACTTTTGGCTAATGGCGTAAGGTTTCCTCTTGGCCGATACCTTCTGAGCTCCACTTATCATCTTCTTCATCAAGTGTCTCAGAAACTTCTGCTTGGCGAACCCATCGGCAACCTAGGAGGCCCGTGGTGGTTTATCACCATGTGGCTGAATGCCCATATGCACAAACGCTTGCAATGGGACTTTTTTGCCCAACAATTCCCACGAGAAATTGCTGAAGACCATGTGCTTGGGGATGATGAATCGGCAACACGCTCACCCCTTAATTTTGGTGAAGCCATAATTGTCCTTCCCAGAACAGAGGCCAATGAAGACCAGATCGGCAGATTCTTCCAAAACTTCTACAATGGTCTTTCTTGTGATCATAGGGCCTGGGTACCTTATATTGACGAGGACAACAGATTTCCCCTTCTTTTCAACTTTGCCGATGACACCCTGAATCAGGATAAGGAACTCATGATGGCCATCATTACTCCCAGGGCAATTCCAGTGAATACATTTGGTAGCGGGAAAAACACCAACATTTCATATGAATTTTATAACCCATCGGCAGTATCCCGTCAATTGGCTTTTGGGCAACTGCCAATCAAACTTTGCTTTGCCGATGTGATCAAACCCAGGGAAACAATCACCTGTGGGACAGATTGGAACAAGGTGGTACAACTCCCCCCCGATGCCGATATCACAGATGTTGATATATCCACCTGGACGCCAGTATCCTTCATCACCGAGTCATACAAGCAATGGTGGCGAGAGTGGAAAGAACAACTGTTTTCAACTTCTGCTCACACATATCGGCACATGATCGACCTTGAATATGCCATCCCTGACGACGCAGTAAGTTTCTTCTAACTCCTTTTTTCTTTTTCCCTACATATATTAGTAACTGACTCTCGCATGACAGGTTAACAACCCAGCACCATCGGTGAGCAAAAGTGGGAAACCCTTCGATCTTCAGCCTATTTCCCCGATATCACCGATCGGCTACAACGCCCCCTCCTTAGCTGCTTTGACCCACCAGAAGATCCGTACCAAGACCATCACCTCTAAGTCCAGATTGGCTACAGCTAGGGCCACTCCATCGGCTGCTGCTACAACCTTGGTCAAGGCATTCAAGGTAACAACCTTGTTTATTTCTACTTATACCGATTACAAACTATATTAACATTAATCACCAGGGGGTAAGAGCTGCCACTGGATCGTCATCGGCAATTCCTCCGATATCAAGCACCACTTCTTTTGACAAACCTTCAGAGGTATTCTCTTGACTTCTCATTTTATCCGTTAAATATCATACCTTACACCTGTCTTGCAGCAACCATTGGGTACATCGGCAAGCGTACCAGACATCCAAGCTTCACAACCAACAAGTGCCGATGCCCCCCAGCCAATCGTTGCTGATGCCCAAGCAAAGCGCAAAGCTTTAACAGATGCCGAGGCACAGCCAAAACGGCAAAGGTCCATGCCGATCCCTACATCTGCCCCAATGTCATCGGTCATCATACCTCAAGAACCAACCACTGATGAAGTCATAGAGGACATCCCATCGGCAAGCTCAACCGATCCCTCACACGACACACTCCAGGTTGTTTCTTCCAGTCAAGCACAGGAAATTGCTTTAAAACAGGTAAACCGATTAACCTAGCTAATTTACAATATTCATACTTATCCTTAACCGACCTCCTTTTCTTTTTCTCAGGATCAAGACTCCCCAAACAACCTATTCTCCTTCGCTATTGACATCTCTGACGATGATGGAGAGGAAACAAGTTCTTCCCTTGTACTGGGAACAATATCGGCAGAAACTAAGTCCAGGTTGGAAGCTCTCCTGAACTTGCTACAGCAGGATACCGCCCAACTGGTAGATGACTCGGACCCCACAAAGGCAATTTTCAAAACAATCCGTGGCCAGGTCCCTGCCAATGTTGAAGAAGTACTCTTCCCAGCAGCCCATTTAGAGAGTCGCCAATTACAATATCAACGGGCTGCCCAACGTATTGCTGATAGAGCAGCTCAGGCTCAACTCAAGGAAGAGATGCTACAACTGAAACAAATTGCCGATGAGAAGCACAAGGGCATCGGCAACTTGCAGACTTCGGGTGCTAAACTTAAGCAGAAAATCTTGGATTTATCAGCAAGGAAGACAGCTCTATTAGCTGAATTGAAGGAAATCGAGGCAGCTTTAACTCATGCTCAACAAGAAGAAAGCCAGCTACCCAACGCCATCAAAACCCTTCAGCAAGAAAGAGATATCCAGGCTCGCAAAGCTTTGGCCATGAAGAAAAAACTCAAGCCCGTGGAGGGTACCGCCGATGACGATATCAAAGAAATGGAGGAAGCCGAGCAAATTCGCCTGCGTGCGATATTAGCTATCCAATCCTTGTTGAACTTGTAATCTTGTTTATTGTATTGGCACTTTACGAGACATTGACATCCTTGAGTAATTCCAACCGATAGGACTGTTATCGGCACTTATACTTTTATGCATCCATCCAGATACTAGGGTAATATTTCTTTAAATATTTTCCATTTAATGCTCTAGGAAACACAACCCCTTCGAGGGTTTCTAGAATATATGCGTTACCAGGAACAGACTGATTTATCCGATATGGACCTTCCCAATTAGGAGACCACTTTCTAAATTTTGAACTTTTGGTCCCAATCGGTAAAACTAATTTCTAGACCAGATCTCCATCGGCAAACTCCTTTATATTCACCTTCTTGTCATACCATCTGGCCACTCTTTTCTGATTTTCTTCGATGCTAACTAAAGCCCTTAACCGATGACCCGCCACATCTTCCAACTCATCCTTCATAAGAGTATTATAATCATCGGCTGTCAGCTGATCTTGAGAACATATTCGCCTAGAGCCAACTTTAATTTCCCAAGGCAATACTGCATCGTGTCCATATACTAACTGATAAGGCGTTACTTTGGTTGCACCATGACATGACATCCGATATGACCATAAGGCTTCATTTAATACTGTATGCCACCTCCTAGGATTTTCTTCAATTTTGCGCTTAATGAGTTTGATGATCCCTTTGTTAGAAGCCTCAGCTTGACCATTAGCTTGAGCATAATATGGAGAAGAATTTAAAACTTTAATTCCCATACTTACAGCAAACTCATTAAATTCTCCTGACGTAAACATAGTGCCCTGATCGGTAGTGATAGTCTGAGGAATACCAAATCGGTAAACAATATGCTCTTTCACAAAATCAATCATATTAACCGATGTCACCTTTTTCAAAGGAATTGCCTCAACCCATTTTGTGAAATAATCAGTAGCAACCAGAATAAATTTATGTCCCTTACTTGATGGCGGATAAATCTGACCAATGAGATCAATAGCCCATCCCTGGAACGGCCACGGTTTGATTATAGGGTTCATAGCCGATGCAGGCGCTCTTTGAATATTACCAAACTTTTGACATCCCTGACATCCTTTAAAATATTTAAAACAATCTTCAAGAATAGTCGGCCAATAGTATCCATTCCTTCTGATCATCCACTTCATCTTGAAAGCCGATTGATGCGTACCACACACTCCTTCATGAATTTCACCCATCAAAGTTTTCGATTCATCACTACCAGCACATCTGAGTAAAACTCCATCTATAGTTCGATAATATAATTCATCATCGAGGAGCACATACTTGGTAGCTTGGAACCTCACACGTCTTTCAACCTTTTTATATGGATCCTTTAAATAATCGACAATCTCCTTTCTCCAGTCATCGGTATTAACTGTCGATGTTAGCACTTCCTGAATAAGTTGATACCCTGAAGCATGCTGAGCTTGTCGATTAGCTTCCTCATTATGCAATCGAGGGATATGTTCAAGACGGAAATCCCTAAATTCTTTCAACAATTGCACACATTTTTCATAATACGAAATTAAAGCTTCACTTCGGCATTCATAAAGTCCAGCCAATTGATTTATAACTAGCATAGAATCACCAAAGATTTCAACAGCATCGGCATGTATCTCCTTCAGCAATTCTAACCCTTTTACCAAGGCTTGGTATTCAGCCTGATTATTCATCGACGTAGCAACAATCCACAATGAAAACTCATACTTCCTTCCTTGAGGTGAAATTAACACAATGCCGATACCTGCTCCTTCACCACATGTGGACCCATCGAAGAAAAGTGTCCAGGGAGCAACTTCCAAAGAGTCCACTGAATCATAATGCTGAGTGACCAAATCAGCCATCACTTGCCCTTTAACTGCCTTAGTTGATTCGTAACGTAGTTCAAATTCTGATAATGCTAAAATCCACTTGCCGATTCTACCACTTAATATCGGCATCGACAGCATATACTTGACTACATCGTCTTTGCATATGACCGTACATTCGGCAGATAACAAATAATGCCTTAATTTGACACACGAAAAGTATAAACATAGACATAATTTTTCGATGGCCGAATACCTCGTCTCAGCATCCACTAGTCTTCTGCTCAAATAATAAATAACACGTTCTTTCCCTTCAAATTCTTGAATAAGAGCTGAACCGATAACTGTATCATCAGTTGATAAATATAACCTGAAAGGCTTCTCGTGTTGAGGTGGAACTAGCACTGGAGGATTTGTTAAATATTTCTTAATTTCATCGAGGGCTAACTGCTGCTCAACTCCCCATACAAATTCCTGATCGGCTTTTAATTTAAGTAATGGACTGAAAGCCTTGATCTTACCCGACAAATTAGATATGAATCTTCTAATGAAATTAATCTTACCGATCAAAGATTGCAATTCAGTCTTATTGGCAGGAGCAACCACCTTGTTAATTGCATCAATAGACTTCCTACTGATTTCGATGCCCCGCTGATGCACCATAAAACCCAAGAATTGACCTGCCGATACGCCAAATGCACATTTATTAGGATTCATCTTCAATCCATGCTTCCTTGTACACTCCAGTATCTTTCGCAGATCGGCTAGATGTTTTGTGATATCTCCAGATTTAATCACCACATCATCAATGTAGATTTCCACTAATGTGCCGATGTATTCATGAAAAATAAAGTTCATAGCTCTCTGATAAGTAGCACCGGCATTTTTCAAGCCAAACGTCATGACTACCCACTCAAACAACCCTACATGACCTGGACATCTAAAAGCAGTCTTGGGAATATCTTCTTCAGCCATGAATATTTGATTGTAGCCTGCATTACCATCCATAAAGCTGATAATCTGATGTCCGGCTGCAGCATCAATCAATAAATCAGCAATCGGCATTGGATAGCCATCCATCGGTGTGGCTTTGTTGAGATTCCTGAAGTCAATACAAATACGAAGTTTTCCATTTTTCTTATAAATAGGAACCATGTTAGAGATCCACTCTGCATATCGACACTGCCGAATAAACTTTGCCTCAATTAATTTAGTTATTTTGGCCTTAATATCAGGAAGTATATTAGGGTTGCATCGGCGCGCTGGCTGCTGATGTGGCCAAAATCCAGATTTGATAGGTAACCGATGTTCAACTATCGATCGGTCTAATCCAGGCATCTCAGTATAATCCCAAGCAAAACAATCTTTATACTCCTTTAACATATCAATTATTTGCTGCTTACACTTGGAATCTAACTTAGCACTAATAAAAGTAGGTTTTGGCCTATCGCCATTACCGATATCTACTTCTACTAAATCATCTGCCGATGTGAACCCTTGACCTAATTTTCCATCATCGGCAAACCTATCCATTAAAATTCTTCTTCAGAACCGACTGCTTGGATCGGTGGAATTTCATAATCAGCAACTCTAAGGAACTCTTTTTCCCAAACTTCTCCTGATATGCATTTAGTTCGCTCATAAGTATCTGATTCTGCCGATGCGATGATATAAGAAGAATCACCAGGGACAACCTCAATCTTATCCCCAATCCACTGTACGAGGCATTGATGCATTGTAGAAGGAACACAACAATTAGCATGAATCCAATCCCTCCCTAGAAGCAGATTATATGCACCCTTGCCGTTAATAACAAAGAACGTCGTCGGTAAGGTTTTGCTGCCGATGGTCAATTCAACGCATACTGCCCCTTTAGCCGGCGACACATTGCCTTCAAAATCTTTTAGCATCATATCGGTTTTGGTCAAGTCTTGATCTCTCTTACCAAGTTTCCGATACATCACATAAGGCATAATATTAATCGCAGCCCCTCCATCAATAAGTACCTTAGACACAGGCCGCCCATCAACTCTACCCTTCACAAACAAAGCCTTAAGATGCTGTCTCTCGTCATCGGTAGGTTTCTCAAAAACAGCCATCATTGGATCTAGTGTCAACTGAGCTACTTGATCAGAGAGAACAACTTCTTCCTCATTATCAGATAGTGCCAAAAATTCCATCGGCAACATGAATACCATATTAACATCTACTGATGGACCCTTATTTTTGTGTTTTACCTGCCACTGCTGATGACCGGACTTCTCATTGGAGGAATTTTCCTCTTGGTATAAATCCTCCTGACACTCACGTTGCATCCTCCTTCTCTGTGTTTTTGTTAGACCCTCCGGGCACCATCGAGGAAACTTGGTTTTCCAAACCGGCTGATAACAGGTCCTAGTCGATTCCACACGGCGTATATTAGGGTCCCTGTAGAATATTTCCTCATCAGGAACTCTTGCATTTGCCATTTCCTCAAGCTCCTCTTGATTCCTCGGAAAACATCCAGCGCGTTTACCAAACCTTTCATGTACACTAAGTCTGCCCCCCAGCCGATCATGTACTGATGCTCTGCTTCTAATCGGCTCATTGATAAATAAACCCCGATTGCCAGGTTGAAATCTTCTTTCTGACCGATTGACCCCATAATAACCATTGCACTCAGGGCAATTTTCAACAGTTGGCAATTTAATACCTTCTTCCCAGCAATGGATAAAAAACGGGCACCTCCAATGATCTTTATGCCGATGCCATTCTTCCCGATGTTTTTCTTCTTGCTGTTGTTGATATCGATCATTATGCTGACGCCAACCCTCCTGCTACCTTCGATGAGTAATCACAATGCCAGGTCGAGGAGGTTTTTTGGAACTACTGCTTTCTCCCAGCAATCCCTTACTTCTTGCATCATCGTTAGTTATCCGATGTTGAGGATCCACTGATGCGTTTTTCTCAGCAGCCTCGGACATCAATACCTTGGTCTTCCCTTTGGCCTCCAACATATTTGCTAGAAAGGGGTGTTGATCAATTTTCATCGGCCTTTGGGCATTAGAAGTACCAAACTTAATTCTCCCAGATTCAATAGCCGATTGTAACTGTTGCCTGAACACCTTGCATTCATTTGTACTGTGTGAAGTTGCATTGTGCCATTTGCAGTACAAGATCTTCTTCAACTCTTCTGCTGATGGGATCACATGATTAGGTGACAGCTTAATTTGACCCTCTTGAAGCAGAAGATCAAATATTTTGTCAGCCTTAGTGATACCAAAGGGACATGATATTGGCTTTTTATTCTTAACCCACTCAGCTAAGCCGATAACTGGTTCTTCATCAGAATCAGAATCTCCTACTTCTTCAACAAATGATACCTTTTTACTCTAATTCTTTTTAGGTTCAAAAACCCTAGTATCTTGATCGGAGATCCTTTGCACAAGATGACTGAGGCTTTCAAATTCTTGAGAAGCATATCTGTCTTTAAGATGTGGCAATAACCCTTGGAAAGCCAGATCGGCAAGCTGCCGATCATCCAGCACCAGACTGTAGCACTTATTTTTTACATCTCATAGTCTTTGCACAAAGCTCTCTACCGATTCATCATTGCGCTGTCTCAATTTTACTAAATCGGTAAGCTTCTTTTCATGGATTCCAGCAAAGAAATACTTATGAAATTGTTTTTCTAGATCAGCCCAGGTAATAATAGAATTTGGTGGTAATGAAATGAACCACGTAAATGCCGATCTAGACAAAGATGATGAAAATAATCGAACTCTTAATTCATCTCTACTAGCTGCCTCTCCACATTGAATAATGAAGCGATTGACGTGTTCCATTGTTGATGTATCATCCTGCCCGGAGAATTTAGTGAAATCTGGTACCTTGTACCAATTTGGGAGAGGAATTAAATCATATGCAGGAGGATATGGAGTCCGATAAGAATAAGTATTGACCTTGGGCTTTATCCCAAACTGATCCTTCATAATTTCTGCTATCCTATCGGCCCAAAAAGCATCAGCTTCCTGCTGATGAACTGGCTGAATTTCTACTGGAGGTACCTGCTGATATCCTTCCACATATCTTTGTGGCCCACGATCTCCAGCAATCGGCATATTTGCCGTTACTTGTGGTCCATTAACCTGTTGGAAAGGATTCATCGGCTGAGCTGCCGATGCTTGATTCTGAACACCAGCTTGCATATAACCTTGTTGAATCTCTGCAATCTGTTGATTTTGCTGAACTGTGTGTTGAATAGGTAACTGTCCTGACCAACCATTATTAGAACCCATCGGTGCAAAACTCACCGATGGCTGGTAATTTGCTGATATTGTTGGATAATTATAACCAGCTTGAGGCATAAACTGAACCCCAGTTTGAATCATAACAGGGGCTTTCTGCTATATCGGCAGTAAACTTGCCGATGGATTTGAACTGGGCGTTTGAACCGCAGGCATCTGGAAACCCCCTGGAGTTGGTTGCACAGTAGTTGTTGTGGCATATTGAGGCACTTGGGCCATCGGCGAAACAGCCGATGGTATAGGAGCTTTACCTACTGCGTCAAACATTTGAGGTAATCCAGGATTGAAAGCAGATGACTCCGGAGGCATACCATATCCCCACCAATTAGTAGGAATCTGGCTATTCTGAGACACAGGGCCTGACATAGCTGATGCTGATAGATCTGTACTAAGCTGAATTCGTCCTCCTGGTAGTACCGGATCTGATCGTACCGGTGTAGATTGAATATTAGGTAAGCCTGCCGATACTGGAGAAGAAATAACTTCTGTACCCACAATGGCCGAGGGAGCCGATGGAGTATTGACAGATGCTGGCTCTGGTTGGTGATAGGCAGGCCTAATATAATGCGGTGACGCTTGTCCTTCTTTGAGAGTTCGAACCACAGCATTATGAACAGTATTGGACAACACATTGGAATGATTAATCAAAGCATGATTTACTGCAGAATTAACCATCTCTTGAAGTTTACCAGGGTTGGAATCAAAGGTAACCTACCGAGGCAATGGCAAATCTTGCTTCTGGATAACTTGTCCACTCTTGTTCAGGCTAAACGATTTCAGACAAAGCTGCCTGTATTCTTCTACGGCCTTTTCCATAGCCTGCCTCTGTTCTTCCTTAAGATCTTCTTCTAATACCGCGATAATGTTCCCCGCATCGATCTCGGAATTGAACATATTGATCGGATTGATGTGGTCCCACCGGGCGTGCCAAAAGATGTGTTGATGCAAAAGTGGATCTGCAAACACAAAGGGCTAATACCCAAATCGATATCCAAGGCGTGCCAGTCGATTTGACCTATTAATCGACAAGGATGAAGATACGAGCACTTTGGTCCTGACAACAGCGATACGCCCGGAAGTCACGGCCAAGAGGTACTCACGCGGAACTCGAGGATCGCCGAAGGTCGCACTGAAGCGATGCAGCTCGCCGAATCAATGAGAACTCATAAAGAGAAAATAATGCAAATTGACGAAGTCGCCGAAAAGTAAGTAGATACAAATAGGAGTAAAAATTGGTTTTGATATTGATTGATCCCTTTTTACATTGCCCCTCACTCCATATTTATACCCTGATCTAAAGAAACACAACCAAACACAACTAGGACACCAAGCCCATATCTAAGGAAACACGTGACTCTTACATGAATCATACTCTAACAAATATAGAAAAAGAAATCAACTCCTATCTATTTCCCTATCCGCCTTAATTACGATGGAAATCTCACTGTCCTTCCTCCCATCGGCATACCCCCTGTCTCATCGGCAATAGTCTTCAAGTCTTCCCCCATCAGCATACTCCTTGTTTCATCGGCAGTAGTCCTCAAATCTCCCTTCATCGGCATACTCCCTGTTTCATCGGCAGTAGTCTTCAAATCTCCCTTCATCGGCATACTCCCCATTTCATCGGCAGTAGTCTTCAAGCCTCCCTTTATCGGGATCACCAGCTATCGGCAACCATCTTTACAAGCTGGCTTTCATCGGCTATCAAAGTATACAGTAACTTTCCCCTTGCCGATTAGCCCACTCCGAATATTTTAACACATGCAAAAAACGGTGTCAACAAAAGTTGATGAAGGTTTTCGTCTTGGTTATGGATCAAATAAGCATGCCTATCGTGTTTTCAACAAAACCTCTGGGAGAGTTGAAATAGCGGTAGATATGGCATTTGATGAATCTAATGGCTCTCAAGTGGAGCAAGTTGATTCAAGTGTTGTAGGAAAGGAGGATCCACCATGTGAAGCAATCAAGCAATTAGCTATTGGTGATATAAGACCACAAGAAGAAGAAGTCACTGAAGTGGAGGTTCATCAAGCTGCTGATGAACAAAGTTCCACTTACTACCTGATGCTGAGGGGGAGCAGACCCCTGCTGCAAATCTATAGAGCGGTAGTGCCACGTTTCCTCTAACAGCAGCAACAAGCCCAACTCTAATTCAAGTATAGAACCTACAACCCATATTCGAGCAAAAAGATAATGAAGATCCAGAAGATGGACAAGAGGCCATTGATCATCTAAGGCTAAGGCAAATAATACTACAGGATCATCCCATTGACAACATCCTTGGGAGCCTTCGAAAGGGGGTAACAACTCATTCACATTTAGCAAACTTTTGCCAATATTACTCGTTTGTTTCCTCTTTGGAACCTCTTAAGGTTGAGCAAGCACTTGGTGATCCAGATTGGGTGATGGCTATGCAAGATGAGCTCAACAATTTTGAAAGAAATCAAGTGTGGACCTTGGTGGAGAGACCCAATACCAATATCATTGGCACCAAGTGGGTCTTCCGCAACAAGCAAGATGAGAATGGCGTGGTCACAAGAAATAAGGCAAGATTGGTTACTCAAGATTTCACTCAAGTAGAGGGCTTGGACTTTGAGGAAACATATGCACCAGTGGCAAGACTTGAAGCAATTCGAATGCTTCTAGCCTATATCGCTCATCACAATTTCAAGCTATATCAAATGGACATGAAGAGTGCATTCCTCAACGGCCCCATTTAAGAATTTGTCTATGTTTAGCAACCGCTGGGTTTTGAAGATCCCAAGTTCCCCAACCATGTCTACAAACTTGAAAAGGTGCTCTATGTCTTAAGAAGCACCAAGAGCATGGTATGAATGCCTTAAGGAATTCTTGCTTAAGCAAGGCTTTGAAATAGGCAAAGCCAATCCTACCCTTTTCACTCACAAAGTTGGTAAAGATATATTTGTGTGCCAAATATATGCCGATGACATAATATTTGGTAGTACTAATCATACTTTTTATGAGGAATTTAGTAGGATCATGATAAAGAGATTTAAGATATCCATGATGGGTGAGTTGAAGTTCTTCCTTGGATTTTAAATCAAGCAAGTGAAGGATGGAACTTTTATTAGTCAAACAAAGTATACCCATGACATGCTCAAGAAGTTTGACATGGTGAATGCCAAGCCTATCAAAACTCCCATGCCAACCAATGAACATCTTGATTTCAACATTGAAGGGAAAGTCATGGATACCAAGGTATATCATTTCATGATCGGCTCTCTACTTTATTTATGCGCATCTAGGCCCGATATTATGCTTAGTGTGTGCATGTGTGCTAGATTTCAAGCTAACCCAAAAGAGTGTCACTTGGTGGCCATTAAGAGAATCTTGAGATATTTAGTACACACTCCTAACCTTGGTTTGTGGTATCGTAAGGGCTCTAAGTTTGATCTACTTGGGTTTTTGGATTCTGATTACGCTAGTTGTAAAGTAGATCAAAAAAGTACTTTAGGGACATGTCAATTCCTTGGACGATCCCTAATGTCTTGGAGTTCTAAAAAGAAAAATTATGTAGCCCTTTCCACTGCCGAGGCCGAGTACGTTGTGGCCGGTGCATGTTGTGCCCAACTACTTTGGATGAGGCAAACTCTTTGTGATTTCGGATGTCATTTTACCAAAATCCCATTATTATGTGACAAAGAGAGTGTCATTAAGCTTGCAAACAATCCTGTAAGCCACTTTAGAACCAAGCATATAGACATCCATCATCATTTCTTGAGAGACCACGAAAGTAAAGGAGATATCAAAATTTGCCATGTGAGCACCGAAAAGCAACTAGTCGATATCTTCATAAAGCCCCTCGATGAGTCATGGTTTTGTGCCTTGTGTAGTGAGCTAAATATACTTGATTCTCATAATGTGGTTTGAATTTTAGCATGCCTCTATTTGATAAACTAGTATCTAGGCAAAAGTGTTGAAAATTTTCATATTGTGTATGAAAATGATTTATAAAAGGCAACTTATGTATCATGATCATGGTATGTATTGATTATTTGTTTTTGGTCATGGTATGTAGGTGATGTGTGTCCATATCTTATACAGAGAGAGTCATATAGATTATAGCTAACTCCCACTATTTTGGGGAGTGCGGCAGTGCCGCGCTTGCCGTGCGGCAGTGCCGCTCTGTGACAGTGCCGGGCTAGGCATACAGCAGTGTCGCACTTTGAATCTCAATTGAGATTTGGCCCAAATGGTTTTACTATGGAGCCCATTTATTCTTCCTCTTATCCTTAGGTCCACAGTAACTTCTTTCCCTCTCTCTCCCCCCGTGCCCATGCCGTCGTCGTCGTTTGGCCATGCGTTGCCGGTCTCTAGCAGTGCCGCGGTAGCTGCCAGGCCTCCCTCAACATCGCTGATGGCTGCTACTACCCCTGACCCGAGCAGCTTCTTCCCTCTCCTCTCCAATCCTCATTTGAGAAGGTAGAACCCTAAACCTACTCGATCTATGCAATGTGAGTGTTTTTGTGATGGATTCAGGTTCATAGTGGTACTATGAACGAGTAGGACAAATTGAATCAATAGGTCGATTCATTTAGGGGCGGTGCATAGCACGTGTGGCAGTGCCGTGGTAAGGTGCGGCAGTACCGCACCCTACAGTTTGAGACTGCATCTGGTTGTGACTTTCCCCAGATCAATCAATGTATTGGTTGGATTTATTCACCACATGCTCTATCCCACTCAAAATATTATCACTATTCCCATCTATTACATGACACCATGTGTTTTTATCTTGAACTATGCTCTGGAAATTGTTTGGTGATGTGGGAAGACATTTGAAAAATGTATTTGTTAAGAAAGAAGAAGGAGGTCATGAGCTTGTGGAGATACTGAGTGCGGTAGTGCCGCTCTTAGGGTGTGGCAGTGCTGCACTGCCTAGGCAACACTATCCATAGCATCTCTCAAGTTTATGATCTAAGTCCTTTTTCTTATCAAGACTATTCTTCAAGTGATTTTCTATGTCACATCTATATAGTTTCTTATCTAGTTCATTCTATGCATAGATGGAGCATGAAGATAGTGACCAAAGGGGGAAAAGAAAGATGAATGAGCAAAGAGACAAGGATCCACCTCACCGTGGTTGAGGGAGGTCAACAACAGTAGGTAGTAGTGCAGCTCCAAGGGGACTTGGTGATAGGGGGAGGCATGAGCAAAACATTGAAGATGAGGAGAGGCTGGAGATGATGGGTTGTACCACTAATACCATTCCTGACACCCCACAACATCTCTATGAGTTTGATGGCAGATACATAAGAGATTTTGAGGGTGAGATAATCATGAGACCTCCAGATGACTCTCGCTAGCATGTAGTTGTCAACTATTCCAAGAGTTGGAAGCTAGTGGAAGAGGCAAGGGGGATCAATCCCTATGTAGTGCGCAAGGATTTGGGCATTGATTATATATTCAGGAATGAGTTTCATTCCAACTTTTATGCCACTGCCATTCTTGCATCTAAGAAAACCAAGATCATCAAGATGCAGTATATTGATTGGCATGAGATGCAGGATAAGGAGGAGCCTGAGTTTGACAAGGTAATCAAAATTTGTGACAGGTTCTAGCTTTTAGACATCATGGGTTTCTGGTATAACTAGAATGAGGAGGTTGAAAGCATCTAGGCCCCTAAGTGGATTTCGGTGATTAATGTCAATACAAGATTACTATGACTAACGTGTGTTTTGCAGAGGCAATTAAGTTAGGTCATGGTAATGGAGATCGATTGGGCAATCGAGGTTGTCATGCCCCTACGATGGAAATCATTTCGGTTTTCAAAGGATGGACGACAAGGTTAAGGATAACTAGTTCTAAGTGTCAATTGAAGTTGGAGAGACACTTAGAGTAGTTTAGGACTTTGTTTTTTTCCTTTGGCCGTACTATGAAGGGGGGTACGAACGGGTAGCTTGACCTAGCTGAGTCTAGTGAGTTAGGTGTGGTGCACACTTGTGAAAACTAGCTCTAGGTAGCTCCTATGAATGCCTAAAATCCTTTGGAGCAAACTTCATTCACATATGATCGAAAGTTGGAAGTGAATGGAGAGTCAAATACTGACCGGACGCTGGCTTCGGTGCGACCAGACGCTGGCCGCAGGGTTCGGTTAGTTCATTTGACTAAAGAACAAGTCTGGTGTGATCGGACGCTAGAAGGTCATGTGACCAGACGCTGAGGGCCAGCGTCCGGTCGACTCCAGTAAGGGTCTAGACTTGAGAAAGTGCGACCAGACGCGTCCGGTCAGTGGTGACCGGACCCTGAGTATCCAGCATCCGGTCGTTTATAGTAAGCATCCAAGAGCGATCGGACGCGTTCGGTCGGTACTGACCAGACCCTGATAGTGTCCGGTCATCACTTGAAAACTGTTCGTGGGTTGAACTGACCGGAGCGTTCGGTCAAAACGATCAGAGCGTCTAGTCACCCCGTAAAAGCTCATAACGGTTCGTTTTTCAGGCTGCCTTATAAATAGAAGCTCCACTCATGAGTGGAGTTACTTTTGCTCATTCCAACAGCTGAGAAACATGTTTGTGAGTGCCAAGAAGAGCAAGGTCCTAGTGAGGTGTTTGTGATTTGAGAATCCAAGAGTGAAACCTCATTAGTGAATCAAGAGTAGACAAGTGTGCATCCATCTTCTCATTAGGCTTCGCATGGTCAAGTGGGAGTTCGTGCTTGTTACTCTTGGTGATCGCCATCACCTAGATGGCTTGGTGGTGATTGGGAGTTTGGTGTTCACCCGGGGGAGCTTGTGGGTGACCCAACTCAAGTTGTGAGCGGCTTTGGGTGATTCGCCGCGACGGAGTGTCGAAGAATCAACCCATAGAGAGCACTTGATCCTTGCGCGGATCAAGGGGGAGCTACACCCTTGCGCGGGTGCTCCAACGAGGACTAGTGGGGAGTGGCGACTCTCCGATACCTCGGCAAAACATCGCCGCGTTCCTTTCTCTCCCTATTTACTTTGAGCACTTACTTTGAGTATTTACTTTGAGCAATTCAATACTTGTTTTACATTCATAGAATTGCTATGCTAGAGTAAGTTTGAAACATAGGGTGCAAGTCATTTGTGCGTTGATTTGATAGAAACACTTCTCTAGGCACAAGGGGTTAATTGGGCTATCCGTAGATTTGATTATTGCAAGAAAATTTAGAATTAGCCTAATTCACCCCCCCCCCTCTTGGGCATCTTGATCCTTTCAATTGGTATCAGAGCCTCATGCTCACATTTTTAAGCCTAACCGCTTAGAGCAAGATGTCTCACGGGGATGGACCTCCTCCTATCTCCGAGGGGGATGATTTTCCATATTGGAAAATTCGCATGGAGGTGTACTTAGAAGCTCTAGATGTTGGAATTCTTAGAGCCGCCTCTCAAGAGTTCCCAACACCTAAGAATGCCGCACAACTTCAAGGCGATGAAGTAAATTATGAAAAATGGAATGCAAAGGCTCGCAACACCATCTTTAGAGGCCTTTGCAAAGATGTGTTTAATCGTGTAAGGAACCACAAAGACGCCCATGCACTATGGTCGGACGTTTGTGCGCTCCATGAGGGAACCAATAGTGAGCGTGAGGAACGCTATCATCTTGTGATTAAAAAGCTAAATTCTTTTGAGATGCTCCCCAAAGAAAGTGCTAATAAAATGTATTCTCGCTTACATGTTCTTGTAGAGGAAGTCAATGGGCTTGGACTTACTCAAATGTCACCATCCAACGTTGTGAGAAAGATCTTGAGTGTCCTCCCCATTGACAAATATGGGCACATTGTGACCGTGCTACATCAAGGTGATCTTTTCACCACTACACCAACACAAATCTTGGGAAAGATCAATGCTCATGAGATGTACATGCACATCACGCCACAAGATGGCTCATCCTCTACAAAGAAGAAAGAGAAGGACTTAGCATTCAAAGCTAGCCAAGATAAGGGCAAGGCAAGACTTGAGTATGAGAGCTCAAGTGATGAAGATGATGAAGAAAGTCTTGCTCTCATGGTGAAGAAGACCGCCAAGATGCTAAAGAAGCTAAACAAGAGTGGCATCAAGTTTGATGGCAAGAAGAAGAAGTTCTTCACTAGCTCAAGAAGAAAGCCAATCTCCGAGATGGATTGCTACAATTGTGGCGAACTTGGTCACCTAGCTCATCAATGCACAAAGCCCAAGAAAGACAAGTTCAAGAACAAGGGCAAGAAAGATGATTCAAGTGATGAAGATGAAAAGAAAAAGAACAAGCCATACAAGAAGAGAGATGGTAAAAAGAGAGACTTCTACAAGAAGAAGAAGAGTGGCAAGGCCTATATTGTTGGTGATTGGCTCACGGACATTGATTCATCAAGTGGATCATCCGATGATGAGAGTGACAATGAGAAGGTGGCCGCCATTGCTATTGATCTTGCATCCTCACCGCCACCATCGCCATCATTCTCTACACACCTATGCCTTATGGCCAAGGGTGAACGCAAGGTAACTAAGAGTGATGATAGTAGTGATGATGAGCAAGCTAGTGATGATGATAGTGATAGCAATGATGATTCACCCACATATGATGATCTTGTCAAAATATTAAGAAAATACACTAAGATCATTAGAAAGAGTAGAGCTACAAATGAAAAACTTGATGCTAAAAATGATTCACTCTTAGCTAAGTGTGATACATTAGAAAAGGCTAATGATGAGCTCAAAGAAACAAATGATTCTATATCATCCAAACTCAAGGAGCTCAAATCTTCTAAGAAAGAGCTTAAAGATAAACATGATAAACTTGAGTGGGTGCACAATGAGCTTATCACTAGTCACAACAAGCTAAAAGATGAATATACAACTCTAAAGATCAATTATGATACCCTTGTTATTGCACAAGAATTCTTACCAAATGAGCCACATGATGCTACTAACCATGTTGTTAAGATTGATATAGCTACCTCATGTGATGATTTAATTGATGAGAGCATTGAGCATGGATCTAGTAGCAAAGGCAAGCAAGTGGTTGAGTGCAATGACTATGATGAGTATGTCAAGCTCAAGAGTGACCATGAGAAGCTCATGAAAGATCTTGAAGAGATGAAAAGTCACAACACCATTGTGCTAGAAACTCTTGATCATGACAAAGAGTTGATCCTTGAGAATGAGAAGCTCAAAGAAGAAAACAAGAAACTCAATGAAGAGAAGAACAATGATATTCTCAAGGAAGAGAATAAGAAGCTCAAGATGGAGAAAGAGCATCTCAAGGTGGGATTGAGCAAGTTTGCTAGAGGCAAGCATCTCCAAAGTGAGCTACTCATGAATACCGTCATGAAGATGGATAGAAGTGGCATTGGATATATGGCAAGTGTAGAGAAGAAGAAGGCTCAAGCTCAACATCAACAATCAAAGCCAAAGCTAAAGCCAAAGAGATGTTTTGAGTGTGGACAAGAAGGCCATTTTGCTCATGAGTGTCAAACTCCACCACCACAACCCTTGCCCAAGCATGCTAGACCCTTTGCTTTCAATGCTCACTATATGCTTAGAAAAGATTCTAGTGGAAAGATGAAAGTCATGTTCTTAGAGCCCCCCAACAAGAGTAGACCTAAGAAGATTTGGGTGGCTAAGTCACTTGTTGAGAAGGTGAAGGGCCCTCAACAAGTTTGGATCCCTAAAGCTTGAATCTCTTGTGTGTAGGTGAACTACAAGACCGGTGGAAGTCATTGGGTTATTGATAGTGGTTGCACTCAACATATAACCGGTGATCCTCATATGTTCACCTCACTAGATGAAGAGGTAGATGGACAAGAGAAAATAACTTTTGGAGATAATTCAAAGGGCAAGGTTAAAGGATTGGCCAAAGTGGCAATATCAAATGATCATTCCATCTCCAATGTGCTCTATGTTGCCTCATTGAGTTTCAACTTGCTATCCGTTGGGCAATTGTGTGATCTTAGCTTCCAATGCTTATTCACCGAGAAGGAGGTTGTTGTATCCAAAGTAGATGACAAACAAGTGATATTCAATGGATTTAGATACAACTTATATCTAGTTGACTTCACCTTTGAAGATGCAAACTTGAAGACTTGCCTATTCACTAAAACAACACTTAGGTGGCTATAGCATAGAAGACTTGCTCATGTCGGGATGAGCTCACTCAAGAAGCTTATGAAGAATGATTTGGTGAGAGGGTTGAAGAATGTGAAGTTTGAGAAGGACAAGCTTTGTAGTGCATGTCAAGCCAGCAAGCAAGTTGCAAACACTCATCCAACCAAAGCTTTCATGTCAACCACAAGAGTGCTAGAACTCCTACACATGGATTTATTTGGACCAACAACATACAAGAGTTTGGGAGGAAATCTCTATTGTCTTGTGATTGTGGATGACTATTCAAGGTATACATGGGTGTTCTTCCTTCATGACAAATCCGAAGTTGCATCCTGTTTCAAGAAGTTTGCCAAGAGAGCTCAAAATGAATTTGAAGTGAAGCTCAAGAAGATAAGAAGTGACAATGGCAAAGAGTTTGACAACACAAATATAGAAGCTTATTGTGATGAAGTTGGAATCAAACATGAAGTCTCCGCAACCTATACTCCTCAACAAAATGGTGTAGTTGAGAGGAAGAACTGGACTTTGATCACTCTTGCTAGGACAATGCTAGATGAGTACAACACCCCCAAAGCTCTATGGGCGGAAGCAATCAACACCGCATGTTATGCATCCAACCGCCTATTTCTTCAAAAGTTCCTTGTTAAGACACCATATGAGTTGCTCAATGGGAAGAAGCCAGACGTCTCCTTCTTTAGGGTGTTTGGTTGCAAGTGTTATATCTACAAGAAGCGGCAACACCTAGGGAAGTTTCAAAGACGTTGTGATATAGGTTTTCTTGTTGGTTACTCATTGAAGTCCAAAGCATATAGAGTATTTAATCATGCCACCGGCTTGGTTGAAGAAACATATGATGTGGAATTTAATGAATCTAATGGCTCCCAAGGAGCACATGAGAATCTTGATAATGTAGGTGATGAACCATTGAGGGAGGCTATGAAGAATATTCCAGTAGAAGACATCAAGCCAAAAGATGATGAAGATGATGTACAAGTCATTGACTAACCTTCTTCATCAAATGTACCACAAGATGGTGAAAAAGATGGGAGAGTAGAAAATGAAGATACTCATATCTCCCATGAGCAAATGGTGGTACAAGCACAAGATGTTGATGCTCCACAACCTCCTCCTCAAGTGGTCAATAGAAGAAATTCACCTCTCCTACAAGATTATCCACAAGATCTCATTATAGGGAGTCCAACAAAGGGTGTGATGACTCGATCTCAAAAACTTACTTCATTTATTGCTCATCACTCTTTTGTCTCTTGCTATGAGCCTACCAAGGTAGAAGAAGCTCTTAAAGATCCAGATTGGGTCAATGCCATGCATGAAGAGTTGAACAACTTCACTCGCAATGAAGTTTGGACTCTTGAAGAGCGACCAAAAGGTGCAAGAGTCATAGGAACGAAGTGGGTATTCCGCAACAAGCAAGATGATTAAGGTGTTGTTGTGAGGAACAAGGCAAGACTAGTTATATAGGGGTTCTCTCAAGTTAAAGGTTTGGATTTTGGAGAGACCTTTGCACCGGTTGCAAGATTAGAAGCCATCCGTATCCTTCTTACATATGCATCACATCATAAAATGAAACTATATCAAATGGATGTGAAAAGTGCATTTTTTAAATGGCTTTATAAATGAACTAGTCTATGTTGATCAACCTCCCAGGTTTGAAGACCCTAGATATCCTAATCATATTTATAGGTTGTCCAAGGCACTATATGGGTTTAAGCAAGCCCCAAGAGCTTGGTATGAGCGCCTTCGGGACTTCCTCATTGAGAAGGGCTTCACCATTGGGAAGGTCGACACCACACTATTCACCAAGAAGCTTGATGGACATATCTTCATTTGTCAAGTATATGTTGATGATATCATCTTTGGATCATCAAATGAAGACTCATGCAAAGAATTTGGTGAATTGATGTCGAAGGAGTTTGAGATGTCAATGATTGGTGAGCTTACATTCTTTCTTGGTTTTCAAGTCAAGCAAATGAAAGAAGGCATCTTCATCTCTCAAGAGAAATACACAAAAGATCTTCTCAAGAGATTCAAGATGGATGAATGTAAGCCAATCAAGACACCAATGCCTACAAATGGACATCTCGACCTAGATGAGGGAGGTAACCCGATTGATCAAACTCTCTACCGTTCTATGATTGGTAGCTTGTTATATTTAACCACATCTAGGCCTGACATCATGTTTAGTGTGTGTATGTGTGCTAGATTTCAAGCTAGTCCTAAGGAAACACATTTAATTGCCGTAAAAAGAATCCTTAGGTATCTTAAGCACACACCAAGCATTGGTCTTTGGTATCCCAAAGGAGCTTTATTTGAATTAATTGGCTATTCCGATTCGGATTACGCCGGATGCAAAGTTGATAGAAAGAGCACATCCGAAGGGTGTCATTTGCTTGAAAGATCACTTGTGTCTTGGTCCTCCAAGAAACAAAATAGTGTGGCTTTGTCCACCGCCGAAGCGAAATACATTGCCACGGGTGCTTGTTGTGCACAAATATTATACATGAAACAAACTTTGCTAGACTATGGAGTAGTTCTAGAGAAAGTACCTCTTTTGTGCAACAATGAAAGTGCGGTAAAACTTGCAAATAATTCGGTTCAACACTCTCGCACCAAGCATATAGATATCCGCCATCACTTTCTAAGAGATCATGTGGCTAAAAATGATATTTCACTAGAAGGTGTAAGATCCGAAGATCAATTAGCGGATATCTTCACAAAACCGCTAGATAAGGCTACATTTTGTAGATTGCGGAATGAGCTCAATGTACTTGATTTTAGTAACTTCACTAAAATTTGAGCTTGTGTTGTCCCTTGCATTCATTGTAATATACAACATGTTTAATTTGTGGCAATGCACATAGGGCTTGTCTAACATGGTTAAGATAACCGCCGAAAAGCATGTGAAGAAGCTTAACCTTGGATCAAACTTGACAAGCAACTAGATTTACTTACAAGTATTACATATGCATGAATGTTGTTTTGTCATTTTGTTCCATTTGCCCTCTTGTTGCCTATTTTCTTAAAAAGAATTATAGCCTAAGGCAAAATATTTTGAAAAATATGAGGGTTTGAGAGAGGTCACCCACATCAGTCCCAATTGGTGTTTATTTGGATCTTATTCAAGTTGGGACTTGATTGGGAATAGGCAGCGCGAAGGAAGTTTGAAGATTTGCTGGAAAAGGTGCACCAGACGCTGCACCGGACGCTGCAGTCCAGCGTCTGGTCAGTTCATAGGAGGTGAACTGTTGGTGAAGGAGTGACCAGACGCTGCGTCTGTGTGTCCAGTCAGGAAGGGTTCAGCGTCCAGTCGATCGAAGGAAGACCAAGTTGTACTGACCGGACCCTGCCTGCGTCCGGTCATGGACCACCGGACGCGTCCGGTCCCGATTCCAGAGGATTTGGACCTCTCTGGAATCGACCGGACGCTGGGTGGTAGCGTCCGATCGCTACCACCGGAGCATCCGGTCAGTGGATCTCACGTGTTTTGAGGACTCTTTTTCGTTTCCTTCTCTGTTTCACTTTAGATCCTCATAAAACCACGCCTCTGTGTTCCTTTCCTTGACCTAACCCATGCCGCCAAATCCCCATGACCAAGCCCTAGCTTGCGCCGCCGCCAACTCTCCGCCGCAGCCGTGCTGCGCGCCTCCGTGCCCCTGCCTCACCACACCACCGCAGCTCACGCGCCACCGCGCCAACGCTGGCCCGTCGCAGCCACTGAGCCACCCTTGCCGCCATTGCTCACCCGCGCCAGCGCCACCGCGCCTGCACTTCTCGCAGCGCCGCCGTGCCTCCCCGCGCGCCATCTTGTGACCAGCCATGAAGTGTCGTGTGCCCTAGCCCCATCTCCTCTCGGTAAGGCTAGCCCTTTGTTTCAATTTCAAATTGCGTAGATCAATTTGCAATTCAATGCACTGATTTCACAAATTCTAGGGCCACCAGTTCATCATTGCTTCTTGTAACCCTAGCCCCTGCCGGTTCCGAGGATCCCCCACGTGACCTGTTATCTTTTCTCGGTTCGCGGATCGTCAGGTAGAAAGCCATTCGATTCAAATTCGCATCTACATTGCTTTCTCTATTAGGTTTTCGCATCTATTAGACATATGGTATTTATTTGTATATCCATCTATTCTATCGTGCAGCGAGTCGATTCCGTTGTGGTTCTTGTGGCAGTTGGTAGTCAACTCAGAGCCAAGCTCACGAGTAAGGATCAAGGCCAAGCCTCGAAAGCGGTAGTTTGACAGTTGATCTTCATCAGCGGTAGTTCACCATCTTGTCAGCTCAGATGGCTCACACCAAGAACGTTGGTGGTGGCCTAGGTGATGATGATCGGAGGCCCCCGCCTCACCAGCCAGCTAGATCTAAGGGTAAGTCAACCAAGCAGGTGACATCCAAGAAGCGGAAGTACCCTGATGCAGAGATAGCGAGAGCAGTAGCTATTGTAGAGGCCGTAGAGCGTGCCAAGAGAGGTGGTGCCCGTAGCGGAGTTGTCATTGCAGATCAGCCAGTTTCACCCATAGTCAGAGCTACGATTGAGGAGGTTGAGCATCATCATGGTAGTCCAACTGGGACTGCCATGTTTGTAGGACAACGGGTTGCCATTAAGGAGGGTCCGTCAGCACAGCAGCAGCCCCACCAGCAGAGCCTCAGCCAGCCCAGGAGACTCAGGAGGGTCAGGAGACCGAGCCAACACCTTAGCTATGCTGCTCGAGTCGTACTAGTGCTACAGTTTCACCGAGGCCAGTTACATAGCGCAGAGGTTCATGTCCTCTGCCCAGACCTCAAGGTCCGCCTCCAGTGGTTCACCTCAATTTGAGGGCCGCCACCGCTAGACAGGTTCAGCAGCTACAATTTGTTGAGTTTGAGGTTTGGTTTCCTCCGAGGAGGGATAAGTGAGTAGCTGAGGGGTTCTACACGCCACTACAGGAGGATTTCTACAATACTTATCTCAATAGTGGGGCAGTGTTTAGATCTCAGAGAGTCTATCAGATAGAGTCTATTGTGGTAGCAGCCGAAGAGAGCATTCGACCATACTTGTCATATTTGCCAGGACTGTCAGATCTGATTGGATGGACGGGGATATATGTACCATCTTGGGTCCGTTAGTTTTATGCTTTGCTCTACATCGATCCACATCACAGATTCATTCACTTTGCCTTTAAAGGCAAAGACTACAGAGTGATGAGTGGCAGAGCCAGAGAGATACTGAGGCTACAGGAGCAGCCTATCAAGATGCATGAGGTCTGTTATGGTCAGCAAGAGCCTCCTAGGCGTCCTCATGGAGGTATGGTGCCCCCTACAGATTTAGTGCGACATTGCTTCAAGGAGTCGTTTGGAGAGGTGTCGAGCAGGAACCCCAGTGACTTGACTCCTACAGCTAGGGTACTAGAGGCCATCATCAGGAGGACACTGCTTCCCAGGTTGGGATACAGGGAGGGCCTGACTCGCTTATAGCTCTGGCTTCTTAATGCCATCATGCAGCAGACAGTATTTGATATCTAGGATCTCCTGCTTTTAGAGATGGAGGATACTATAGCTGAGGGATTCAAGGGTCGCAGGTAGCTTCCCTATGCTCACTGGATCACGTTCCTCATCCGTAGAGTAGTGCTTGATAAGCCCCCTAGCATGATGGATGAGTATATAGGTGCCACCACAGAATTCCCAGCTTACAACCTATCATAGAGGATCAGGCACACCACTCCTTAGGCACCCAGGCAGCCTAGCTGTCGTCCTGACATGCCAGAGTCCGCAGCTCAGTAGGATGAGATCATCAGAGGGATTGCAGCCACTGAGGAGGAGGAGCTAGAGGCACAGCAGGAGGTGAGCAAGTATAGTGACAGCTCTGATGACAACTACCAGCCTATACCTCAGATGCCTCCACGCAGACACGATGCAGATGCCGGTAGCTCCAGTTCTGCTCTACCTGCTCCTCAGATAGACCCCACTCTCATTGCTATTCTTGAGCGGATGCAGCAGGATCAGACACGCCAGGCACAGGAGACAGCTGCCAACTTCGCACAGTTTCAGGCTCGTCAGGACAAGTTCTAATGGCAGCAGCAGCTCCTTCAGCACCAGCAGTTACTTATGCAGCAGCAGCTCATGGGATTCATGCAGCATGTAGTGACAGCCATTGGGATCCCACTGCCACAGCCTTCGCCCCAGCTTGCACAGCCTCCTACCACTTCGTCGACTCCAGCAGTATAGCCAAGTGGGCTCTAGAGTCAGGGACAGCCTCTAGCTCAGTTTGCTTCACCTCCTATACAGGTGTCCCAGTGGTTAGCCTCACCCGTGGTAGCCCCGCAGTTCACTCCATTTCAGACGGGCTTCACACCAGAGCAGTCTTCCTCGCTATTCGTGCCTGAGACGTCAGTCTCTAGGAGCCTTGGAGCATCCTTCAGCAAGTTGACTGGCATGCCTACTCTGCCTCATATGCATATCGCTGGTTCATCTACAGCAGCTCCAGTCGCAGTGACTACTCAGAGGCTCCCCTCATCTATCGCCTCGTCAGATCCTATGACAGACATACTAGCAGCTTCCTAGGTAGCACCAGCCCCAGCTCAGACCCAGACCGCTTCAGCGACACTTCCTACTTCTGAGGGTCAGTCAGTTCAGAGCTCAGGGTCAGATGATGATGGTGCCCAGTTCCATCTTGCTCCATGTACTTCAGCGCCCGACTCGTCCGCTGCAGCCCCGCTGACTGACCCTTAGGTTTTGGTGTTTGACGCCAAAGGGGGAGAGGGCTTGAGTATGTAGACTCAGGGGGAGCGAGTTTTAGGGGGAGCTCGTTATCTAGTATTAGTTTATTATATACATTTAGAGTTTTATTTGTGTGATACACTATTACTTATGCATTCGTGTGTTTACTTTCATGCATACTATTATATATATGTGATAGTGCTATCTACGTGATTGTGATAGTTGACATGTGTGATTTCTACTTTGCATTATCTATATGTCATATCACTTGTGATGCTCATTTGTTTTTGCTTCCGCGCTTATACTTCGAAGCAAATGAGCTTTGTTACTCGTACTCATGCTTAATTCATATTCTTTGAGTACATTGTGTTGGTTTGGGTCATATAAGCTTGCCTAACTCTTTTGCTCTTATCGACAAAAGCTTATATGAACCAAGCCCTTCAAAAACTTCACTCCATAACATACTCAAGGTGGTATTGTCATCAATCACCAAAAAGGGGGAGATTGAAAGCATCTAGGCCCCTAAGTGGATTTCGGTGATTAATGTCAATACAAGATTACTATGACTAACGTGTGTTTTGCAGAAGCAATTAAGTTAGGTCATGGTAATGGAGATCGATTGGGCAATCGAGGTTGTCATGCCCCTATGATGGAAATCGTTTCGGTTTTCAAAGGATGGATGACAAGGTTAAGGATAACTAGTTCTAAGTGTCAATTGAAGTTGGAGAGACACTTAGAGTAGTTTAGGACTTTGTTTTTTTTCCTTTGGCCGTACTATGAAGGGGGGTATGAATGGGTAGCTTGACCTAGCTGAGTCTAGTGAGTTAGGTGTGGTGCACACTTGTGAAAACTAGCTCTAGGTAGCTCCTATGAATGCCTAAAATCCTTTGGAGCAAACTTCATTCATATATGATCGAAAGTTGGAAGTGAATGGAGGGTCAAATACTGACCGGACGCTAGCTCCGGTGCGATCGGATGCTGGCCGCAGGGTTCGGTCAGTTCATTTGATTGTGAAGAACAAGTCTGGTGTGATCGGACGCTGGAAGGTCATGTGACCGGACGCTGAGGGCCAACGTCCGATCGACTCCAGTAAGGGTCTAGACTTGAGAAAGTGCGACCGGACGCGTCCGGTCAGTGGTGACCGAACCCTGAGTATCCAGCGTCCGGTCATTTACAGTAAGCATCCAAGAGCGAGCGGATGTGTCCGGTCGGTACTGATCGGACCCTGACAGCGTCCGGTCATCACTTGAAAATTATTTGTGGGTTGAACTAACCGGAGCGTCTGGTCAAAACGATCGGAGCGTCCGGTCACCCCGCAGAAGCTCATAACGGTTCATTTTTCAGGCTGCCTTATAAATAGAAGCTCCACTTGTGAGTGGAGTTACTTTTGCTCATTCCAACAGCTGAGAAACACGTTTGTGAGTGCCAAGAAGAGCAAGGTCCTAGTGAGGTGTTTGTGATTTGAGAATCCAAGAGTGAAACCTCATTAGTGAATCAAGAGTAGACAAGTGTGCATCCATCTTCTCATTAGGCTTCGTGTGGTCAAGTGAGAGTTTGTGCTTATTACTCTTGGTGATCACCATCACCTAGACGGCTTGGTGGTGATTGGGAGTTTGGTGTTCACCCGGGGGAGCTTGTGGGTGACCCAACTCAAGTTGTGAGCGGCTTTGGGTGATTCGCCGCGACGGAGTGTCGAAGAATCAACCCGTAGAGAGCACTTAATCCTTGCGTGGATCAAGGGGGAGCTACACCCTTGCGCGGGTGCTCCAATAGGGACTAGTGGGGAGTGGCGACTCTCCGATACCTCGGCAAAACATCGCCGCGTTCCTTTCTCTCCCTATTTACTTTGAGCACTTACTTTGAGTATTTACTTTAAGCAATTCAATACTTGTTTTACATTCATAGAATTGCTATGCTAGAGTAAGTTTGGAACATAGGGTGCAAGTCATTTGTGCGTTGATTTGACAGAAACACTTCTCTAGGCACAAGGGGTTAATTGGGCTATCCGTAGGATTTGATTATTACAAGAAAATTTAGAATTAGCCCAATTCACCCCCCCCCCTCTTGGGCATCTTGATCCTTTCAGAGGTCCTTGCATAGTTTCATGCCACATACTTCTATGACTAGACCTCTGATGAGATTCATTAGATGACTGATGGTCGGCACTACTGAGTCGACTTTGTCACTTTTAGCCGGATTCTTGGCTTTGGGGAGGAGCACAGAGGTTACACTTACATTCATGATAAGCCTCGAGCTAAGATCTATGACATCAGTTACATATGGAGAGATAGAAGGATTACAGATGACAAGAGGAGTGGTCTACACAGCTTTTATTACATCCTCAACAACCTCATCAGGAACACCATCAACCTAAAGGATGGAGTAGCCTCATATATTAATGGCTATGTGAGAAATGTGTTGGCTAGATTTGCTCCAGGTGGGGACAGGTTCAATCTCCCTAGATTCATATGGACTGAGTTGAGATTTGTAGTGGAGGATGGGAGGAGGGGGCTATCCTATGCCCCTTACCTCATGTTCATGATTGAGAGGGTCACTCGATTTTATTTTTTGAAGGATGGGATGCACACCGTCTACAAAATTGAGAAGACCTAGCCAACTGCAGCTACTCAAGGAGTGAGGAGCTCTCATGCTCATGTAGATATCCCTGAGTCTTCCTGCTCTAGGTCTCATAGAGGATGCAAGATGAAGAAGTTTTGCAAGTGGTTGAAGGCAATCTTGAGCAGGTGTACCTATGCAGCTGACAGAGCGTATGCGACACAGCATAAGCAATGTCAGCAGCATGGACAGAACCTTCCACCACTTCCTCCTATTCCACCTCCTCCACAATATGACCTTCTAAGTCTCTCCAACACAGATTCATATGATGAGGAGGAGCAGCAGATTAGGATGAGACCCTAGAGGGATACCGTCAGAGACAGGAGCCGAGGCATTCCACTCATTCCACTTGCTACACCGCCACTTCTCACCGTCAGGGTTGTGCACGTGTTGACTCTAACAATGATGATGGTGATGGTGGTGTTGGGACTATTGTAGGAGGTGCTAGGGCTATAGGAGGTGATGATATTGATTGGATGGACATCTAGGGAGATGACGAGTAGGTGTTGATCTTTCTTCTTCTTTTTCTCTTTTTTGTGCTTTATGCCAAAGGGGGAGAAAATTAGAGGGGTCAACAACTTTTCGACACCATGGTCAGTAGCTTCGCTTCATGTCCTATTCGATGAGTGTTAGTCTTCGCTAGGTGGAAAGTTTGAGAGTCACTCAAAACTCTAAGTTGTGAAATAATGCTACTATTTAACTCTTTGTGTATCGGATATGGACATGTATCGTTTGTGTGGATTAGAAGTCATCTTATTGTGCTAGGTTGCATATCTTTTTTTATCTGAGCTAGCTGTGTGGTGCTTGACTCTGTCTTGCTCATACTGTCAGGTGCGGTAGTGCCACACTCAGCAGCAGCAGCAAGCACATGTGTGCATGATCTATCATATGCATCACGTATATATTTTCTTGACACTATGTGCAGCACCCCACAAAGGCATGAATGTAGGGGGAGCCCCAATTTTCACTTCACTAAAGTGTGAATCTTGGCCTCTTATGCTAAGTTGAGAATTCAATTCTCTATTCATATATTTAGGGGAGGCTCTACACCCATGGCTCAAAAAAATCTCAGTTATTCATTTCATATCTTTTGTAAGCTCTAATTGGGTTATCATCAATCACCAAAAAGGGGAGATTGTAAGTGCAATCAAGCCATAATATGGGTTTTGGTGTTGATGACCACCTAATTAGAGAACTAATGATATTTATTAAGATGATAAGCAGGGAATTCATTATAGAGGATGTCACATGGAAAGGAGGAGCCCCCAATTACAAATAAGGATGTCATCGCGCTCAAAGGACTTTTGAATTCTTTTGTCTTTTGAAATTGAGTATAGGAAAAGCCATACTATAAAGGGGGGACACTACAACTGGTTAAAAGTGTGCAACCAAATGCTCAATCTTTACACAAAACATCCTCACACCTTAGCCAAGATAGCCAACTTAACAACTCCTTCACCCTTGCTATCTTGCTGGGTGCAACAGTGTCGCACCTAGAGAGAGGCACTGCCACACCGTGGCACTGCCATACTTAGGGCAGCACTGCCGCACTTAAGTAACCGTTGGGAGGTAGGGGGGTATTTATACTTTTCCTTGTCCTCCATAACATCTCTCTCTTCTTCCCCAATGGTTCAGACCGATGAAAATCAGCAGGTGCTCATCTCCTCTCTCCTCCATTGGTGCCCTTCAAGCTCTCAAGCTTTCCCTTTGACTTCCCCATCAATCCTTGAGAGAAAAAGGTGCCAAAAGTGATTAGAGAGCAGCTCCACTTATTCCCAAAGCTTAAAGAGCATTTGATTCATATTTTGGCCAGTAGTTGTGTTTGTTACTCTTGGAGCATGGCTCCTAGCCGGCTAGAGCACCACCCGATGAGCTTGCCAAGTTTGTGGTAGCCCTAGGAGTTTTGTAACCACCACTTGCTACGAGTAAAATCACTCCTCATCTCAAGAGTTCACTCTCTTGACTTAAGAATGAGGTAAGGTTGCAAAGCCCTAAGCCTTAGTGGTGTACCTCAACAACGTGGACTTAGGCAAGCTTTAGTGGTGAGCTGAACCACGGGATAAATCCTTGTGTCATCTTGTGCTTGTGTTGCTACACTTATGTTCTTATTGTTGTTGAGGTGATTTCTAGGGTTTGAGGCTGATCTACTTGTGTCTGGTGTTCCCACAGCGTTCAGCAATCGATCTGCGATCTACTACCCTATAGGAAGCTAAGAAATTTACTCGATCTAAATTTTATTGGGTAGATTTTGAAATATAAACTAATCTCTCCTGTAGGTGCGGCAGTACGGCCGTGTTGCGGGTGAATTTAACTTTGGTTTGAGTTGAATTTTTATAGGCCTATTTGCCTCCCTTTAGGCATACCAGAGATCCTATAGTTTTCCCTGTCGCTAGGCCATTAAGGCCATGCTCGTCCGACGCGGATGGCAACTCCCCAACGAAGCCATGAGAGGCCAGCCCAGCTACACCATTAGCTTCGCCTCAACTCCCTTTTCGTCCTACGCACCTCAGCCGAACCACTACCGCTACCCCGATGCCACTAACACGGTCATGTCCGTCGCAGTGCGCCACCGCACGGATCGATCACACGCGGCCAGCCCTCCTCCGCCATCCTCTACCCCAACTATCACTTTGGCCGAGCCCACAGTAAAATTCAGATGCTCGCATGTTAGTTGGTTAGGCCAGTAGCTGCCCTAGTTCACCGAAATGGTCATGCCACCATCGTGGATGGCCGTGCATCGCTGTAGCCCTCACCAGTGAGCCCCCCACCCATCACTGCCACCCAACGCAGTCGTCTAGGTTGGAGATGTCGATCGACCAGCTAGTTGGGTCCACGTAGGTCCTAGGTGGCCTGCGTAGCCACACTATGCTGCCGGTCATCACGCTGCCGTGTGCCCTATCTCGAGGGTGTGCATGGGGGAATTAAGGAAGACCTAGGGGGCTAATTGAGATGGTCAGAGAGAGGGAAGAATAGTGTCAGGACTTAAGTGTAGTTTGGGAAAAGTCCGAGGGCTCTTTTATAAGAGTGCTAGCATGCGCGAGCTTCCCCGCCATAGGCTGTCTCGCATGTGGGCCGCGCGTAGGTGGGCCACGCGATAGAATCTGCCTTTTCTTTTTCTTGGGAATTAGTAATGGTTTTCTATTTTAATTTCTGAGCTAGATTTGTATAATTAATATAAATTTGTGTAGTTGAGCAAAAATTGTGAAACAAATTTTGTTAGGTTACTAAAATCCTAATCCATCTGCCAGTATGTCTTATTCACATAGTTTCATAGTATTTTTAGAAGTTATCTAATTAAATTAAGATGCATAATATTGTTAAAATATAAACTTGTAGGAATTTTTATGATTAATCAGTGCAAGTGTTAGTTCTGGAAATTTCACGGTAAATTCCTAATATTATGAGGTGCTCACTATAATTTTTGTAGCTCCATAATAATTAGTTTGCTAAGATAACTAAGGAGCCCTTGTTTGAATATAAATTAAATAAATGAAATGAAATAAAGAAACACCCTGAGATTTTAGAACTAAAACACTTGTTAGGAAACAACGCCTTATTCGACAACATGGACACATAGCCTAGTATGTTAGCTATTAGGGCTAGCTTGTTAGCTTGAGAGGCGTCAACGTACTTTAAGAGTTGCGGTTGCTGTTGGTTAATTACGTCTCTATGTTGCATCCACGTATATAATAGGAACGACGATGGATCGTGGAGACATCTAGAGTAGCAAAAAAGATAGTGCCTTGATGATCGTGTCACTATGATGGAATGCTAACTTTTGGTTATATCTCACCTAGGCAAGCCTTGGTGCATAACCCCTATTATTCTGCACTTTATTTTATGTTTGTGCATTAAGTTTTAAGGAGTTGAATGAAACCCACTTGCATATATATATATATATATCCTTATCCTATGAGTCTTAATAGTATGGCAGGATCGTGTAGTTGTTATGCTATAGGACCCCGATAGAAGTTGAGTGATTACCTATCACTCGCGAGAGATAGGAAAGATATTATTGTTGTTATTATCATATTACTATCACATGGATATATATGGATGATAATTGGAGACCGGGTGGGATTGTACATTGGATTTAAACTTGGTTAGGCAACTGAGCGAGGCTCTGGTTGTATTTGTCCCGCCTGAGTCAATTAAGGACCGTCCGTTGCTGTGGATGGTAGTCAGGTCATAGACTTATTATCCTGAGCATATACTTGCTTATGGGAGTGGGAAGATTTGTTACTCTCTTGTCATGGGTTCTAGTTCTTTTTGGACCGACTTTTAGGGGAAGGTACTAGGTGGAGGTCTAACCACCATACTAAGACCGGGTCTCAGGTGTTGGGGGCTTGAAGTCCAAGTTTGGACGGGGACCTAGACCCCATGATAGGAGTGGAACGTGTTGTAGAACTGACCAATTTATAAGAGCACAAGTAAAATGGTAGTCTGCAAGCAGTAGCACTATCATATTTGAGTCCATATAAACCCTATAGTCCGTCGACTACCACGATGGGTCTTGATTAACCATCAACATACAACCAAGATCATACATGATTCAATATACATATCACATGTTATATAAAGTTCACAAATATAGTTCATTCATCAGAGTACGAATTAAGGTTATTACAAACCAAGTTTAGTAAATAGTAGCGAAAGCAAATTAAAGTTTGAAACTAACATCTACCATCATAGTTCAAATACATAGTGCCAGTTCATGATCAAACTCCCACAAAAGCATATAAGAAGGATTAATAAGAGATGCCTACCCAGGGCTCACTCCTCATCCACGGTGGGTAGAAGCAGTTATTGCAATAGCCATGATAAACTATACTATCTGCAACAATGGAAATAAAACCCTAAGTACGAGGAGATACTTAGCTAGACTTACCCGTCGTAAACCAAAAATAATGTGACTCTAAGGATTATGTAAGGCTTTATAAGTGGAGATAGCTTGACAACATTTTGCACACATAGCAATTGATTCAGTTGTACAATTATAATTCAGTCATCAAGTTAATTATAGCTATTCATCTCTAGATTAGCAACTAACCTATGCCAAACATGTAGTATATCATTATGTAGCATATAATAGTAACCATAGCCGGTGTAGTAATTCTATGTTCATCCAAACCATCACATTCCATAACATAATTACTACGATGTTAGAGCTAGCCAAGTTTCTCACTGTCCGGGGGAGACGGTGCTTTGAATCGATTTCAACCAGCTGGGAATTTATTCCTAACACAAACCCAGGCAGACTAGATCAACGGTCACCTTAGGTCATCTTTGGTATAACTCAGGTACACATTTCTTGGGTTCGCCCAGCGCCGCATAATCAGGGACAACCAGCTGCTAGGACGATTAGGACTATCCTGCCCTTGGACTCATGGCCGGCTCATCGCACATCCTTACTACTATCCAGAGTGTGCACTCTAACAGAGTGGAGCCTGGCCTGAGTTGAGCTACTCGGCTTTATGGTTGGAATGAGTTATTCGGCCAGCTAAGTGAGAGGCATGCGTTCAATCTTATTAAAAGTGCCAGCAACGGTACGGTCCTTAATCGGCATAGATGGAATCACATGAGTCAATCTACACATAGACTCCGCTCGGCCTCCATTTACATTACCTCATAGTTCTTTTCCACGATAGCAAATATAGCCAACTGTGCTTCAGTATCCACCTATATCTCATAGATGACAGGAAATCACCCGACTTCTATCGATCTAAGCATGGCTAAGCATATATTCGATCCTAGACCTACACAGGGTTAAAGGTATATGTATTTGGATAAGATAGTTCTATGCATCAAGTGTTTCCAATCAACTCTTATAACCTAATGCATCAAACATAAAGAACTCAAGTAATATTTTATAAAACATGGAAGACTTAGAATGCTCCAGGGCTTGCCTTAGAGGAAAGAGGTTGACCGGTGATCCGGGCACTCAGGGAGATCTTCGAGAGTCGACTCCTCTTCTCTTGGAGCTATGGCCTAAGGCGTCTCCTGCTGATCCTCCTCTTCTTTGTTGAACTCTAGGAGAGTTCTCTCTTCGAACGATCCTATATGCATGAGCATGGAATAAGATATTATAAATGCATATATAATCACATGTATAACATGATATGATGTGATGAATACATCCTCATAAGTGTTTTCAATAGCATGGTATTAAAGTAATATCAAGTGCATCTTATTTTATTGAGTAGGTGCGTATCTCTTCTCTAAAAACTAAACAAACACTTATGTAATTATTTCCTGGACCACAATACAGTAGTCACTTGTTTTGACCATAACTAGAGTTATATAAATCAAAATAATATGATTGAGGACATTCTAGAAAGCTTATGAAATTGCCTACAACTTTTTTTTAATCATCTTAATGTGATTCAGCAGTAATCTAGGTCCAACAATTCAATCATTCAAATCTATATAAAGAGCAAGCATTTGTGACAGCAGACTTCTAACAGCCATAATTCTTAAACCATAAGGCCTATGACTATGAAAATTTAATACCAGGTAGATAAGTAAGTTATCTACAACTTTGTTATTAACAAGTTTTATAGAAAAGACGATCATCGTCATGGAATTATCATCACAACCAAAACTATACATGCAGTCATCTAGTTGAATTATAAAGCAATAATTAACTAGTTGCATACAACCAAATGCTTTTAAGCCTTATTAATAATATCAATAGATCATATGTATCACAAGTACCCTAGAAAACATCATGGTCAAACATAACTAACTTATTTATATCTATTTATTATTTTCATTAAATAATAGGGTGATTTAAAGGATAAATAATTTCGTTGCTTAATAAATTCTGGTAAAATTACAGTAGCCTACAAATGATCTCAATAGTCCACTGTACAAATTAAATGCTATTTGAATAAGTACAACTACCTCTATAAAAATGACAAGTTATCTAGGTTGATTTTAACAAAAATAGTTTAGCATAATGAAAAGTGTCAAGCAACAAATTTAATTTTTTTTATAAATTACTCCAACCATAAGAATACTATGTAATAATTTGCATGATCATATGTTATGTATTTTTACATCAATTAATTTCACTAGAAACTAGCAATTAATTAGGATTAAATATGAAGACCATATTCAAGTTATGACTACTGCAAGTTTAATATTTTTCCTAGCTAGAGCATATCAACACAAGACCATCAAAATTGGAATCATAATTTTATCTCCTTGCTAGCTCAAGTTATGCATTTAACAAGATAGAAACTATTTAAAAAACATTTATCTGGCTACATTTTATTCTCTCAGAAAAATACTAGAAATAGTGCATCTAATATTTTTATCAAATACTACACTTCATTATGAAACTAACAAAATTTGATTCACCAAAATGGGACACTCCTAGCTTGAGGTATGAATTTTTGAAACATGCATTCAAATCTGTGAAATAAATTAGAAAATCAACTACTACACATACTGACAGATGGGGCTCGCTGGTCAGTGCAACCCAGACGTTGGCAAGTCTAGAGCACAGGAGGTGCTCCAACCAGTGATATCTCACCAGCGGTGAGATCATCGGCGATGATGACAACACCTACGTGCTCGGCTCATCAAGACGCGTCGATAGGTGTGCCCGGCTAGCCCGAAAGCTCACCGGAAGTAGCTTGCCGACAGCAATGGCGGACGACGGTGGTCGTGCGATGGTACACCGGCGTCCTCCGCCCACCATATGCTCTGGTGAGGTGCTCTACAGCTTCGTGGTAACCTATCGGAGCTAACCTAGGTGGCTAAGGTTCCGATGATGTGAAAACAAGCACTAACCGCATGCATGCCCGCGTGACGGCGCACAGAGCACGACGGTGCTCTCCCCGTTCCAGCGAGATGGCAACAGGAGAAAGGTCTCCATCATGTTGTTAGCTAGACCTAGGGTTACCCTACCGAAGGCACAAGAGTGCAGAGGGACACGGTCGACTAGCTCGACGACGATGAGCTCTAGTGCCACGACAGCAATGGCGGCCGCGCATGGAGCGACGAACCATTTCGGCACCGACATGTAGTAGCATCAACCCTCGCTTCGACCTAAGCTACTAGTCACTAGCAGGGTGTTGGACCAAAGGAGATGGATGCATATGGGCAGTGGAATGGCTAGGCCACTATGAGCATGGAGCTCGGCGGTGCTCTGGTGATGGCGCGAAGGCGGTGAAGCAAAATGTGCCCTTACCCTGGCTTGGTAAGAGGGGCAAGCTGGTCGGGGGGGAAGAGGTGACAATGGCGGAGCTGTTGGTGTGACCGATTGGGAAATGGTGCAGCGATGACAACGAGCGAGCACAACGGAGCCACGGTGGTGCTTGGCGATGCGGTGCTACGCTATGGTGAGGCGGAGCGAGCAGGAGAAGGCGAGTGTGTGTGAGTGGAGTGAACGGTCGGTGCATGGAGCTTAAGTGCACATGTTGGCCAGACCATCTGGGCCGACACCGACGTACGGCCGCCACGCAGCGCACCTGGCCTGCCACGGTCAGCCACTGATGGTGGCGTGGATGCGGCCATCAGAGGCGATGAATGTGACTGATAGAGCTACTTCACGTGACCATAACTCCTAAATTGTTCGTCTAATGCCAAAACTTTTTTAACAAGAATTGTAGAGCTACACGAGATCTACAACATTGCTAAAAGGACTTTGGCCTAAATCCTAATGGTTCACGAGTAATATCATTCCAAAGTGCAGCACTTGAAACTGTAAATGCAGTTTGGATAGAAAAATTTTCAAGCCTTCAAAACAACATTTCTAGTTACTTGTGAGCTATTTTTGAGCATGCTATGCATTGAATTAGATCTTAACCCAAAAATAAAAGTTGTTACTCTAGTCAGTACTACAACTTTTCTTAAGAGTGCACTGCCATGCAAACACTCTATGCTGTAGTTCAACTCAGGTCAAACATATAACTTGAAAATGAAAGCCTACACTATAACCATGACTTAGAGGCCAAATGGGTCCAAGTCATGAATACCAAAGTTGTTCCATATGACATTCTAAACATGTTTAAGGTACTCCTAAGGTCCCACAAACATTTTATACATTAGTTACATGTAAACCCTAGCATATGTAAAGCATTTAGTGACAACACATGTGATATAAGCAAACATAGAGATAATATCTGAGATGCTCATGCTCATGAATGATCAATGATGCTTGTGCTCATGAAATGCAAGTGCAAATGCAATGCTTAACATAGAGGTGTTATAGAACGGGTTGGTCTTGTTTGTGCCTGGACACAAGCAGAGCGTGTGTTTCGGGGTACCCAGTTGGGATATATTGATTCGTGAATCACCGTTTCTATGAGATGGTAACGACTTGGCTATGGTCTAGCACCATAGTAAGAACTAGAACATGGAAGGTGATAAATAATTCTGATTGCTACCACATGCTTGAAAGTAGCATATGTGCTTACATAGAATAGTTAGTTAATGAACTAATAATGACTGCTAATAAAAGTTTGAATATAAGGATGCACATTTAGTAATGCTTCCGTGGATGGAATAACCCACGAGCCAGATAGCCTTGCATATCCTTGGAGTCTTTTACTTTCTCCTATCGGGTAAGTCTTGTGGAGTACAATTGAGTACTTAGGATTTGTTCTACCCTATTGCAGGTGATAGGAATGGTTGAGCTAACACTTGTGTGTGAAACCCTTCTGGTGGGCTTAGCGAGGATTTCCTTTACGTTGTTGACCTAGAATTATTTGTAGCTTTCATAAAAATGTTTTACAATGAAAAGACCTATGATTTGTCATTACCTCATGTACATAAGTGTTCACCGTGATGAGATTTAAACTTGTCATTAAATAACTTTCTTTTCCACTGAAACTCTGATCACATGTTTAATTCCACTGATGCAATTGTCTTGTGTATAATTCCTCTATTGTATTAAGTGATATAAGAAATGGCTAAAAACGTTGTAAGCTTTATCCTCTCATTTATGATCCTGACAAAAAATGTTGATTTTCGAGCTCTCTCTGTGGGTGGGTTTGACGGAATGACATGATTTAGTGCACTCTCTTGGGTACTTAGTGTCTAATGGAGGACAAGTACTCTTGGGAGGGCATTAGATTAGGTGGTTCTACCACAACTATACGGGCAGCGACGTGGGGCTGGTCTGCCTCGTACACCACCACACCTCATGGCACCACACCGCACCACGCGCACGCGCCCGACCAGCCTAGGAAAAGGTAGTTTTCTCAAGTGCCACTGCAGTTGGGACCAGAGCCTTGCAACCAATCCCTGGTAGACAACGAGCTGGGCTAGCCAATCTATGAACGACAACAGCAAAGGTGTGCAGGTCCTCTCTGACCGGCCACTCCTTTTCGCTATCCATGCCTGGCCTCTCTGACCGGTGGGGCCGTTGTACTCTCAGCCAATTGCAGTTTGACACTGACCAACAATGGCCAATGCAAGAGAGAGGAGGTTAGTAGAACGGAGCCCGCCTGGCCATACCATCAACGTGTCGTGGTCAACGAAAGCAGCACTAACCATCAGGAATCAAATGGTCGGCATTCGATTCATCGACGTTTCCACACTAAGGTCGCGTCGGCTCCTAGTGTTCTCTTGTCTTTAGATTTGTATAGCAAAGAGGGTGTTTTGTCTCCTCGCTGAGAGGTATTTAAGAGATCTTTCAAAAAAAGATAAGTAAAGACTACCGCATAATACATTTTTGTAACACCAATTTCACCATTGGTTTGTTAAAAACCATTTGTGACAGTTTTTGTGAGGACCCACCGCGTTGATTTACCTAAATCGAGTGTCATCCACTTGACCAACTCAATTTAAGCAAATCAACATCAGTGACTCCCCTGGAGATGCAACACATCTCCACTACTAGGATCCCGGTTGAGTATCATACCACGATAGCCTCCACACATCAAGATCATATCTCATCATTGGAGCATATAAATAAGCGGGAAGACATATATTACAAGTCTTGATGATTATTATGAATTAATTATACAACATCAGACCAAATGTAGTGTGAACCCCATCTTACTGATTACACCTACACTAAGATATACACTCTTTCTAGTAACGGGTAGTCGCCTTGCCCATGGGTGCCACTACCATAGCTTGGACGGCTCCTGCCATTCACCCACTTTGACACCAACAACATGGTGAGATGGCCGCCAATGCCCTTTACCTGCAAAACTACTTAACAACAGCACCGTGAGTACATTTCATACTCGCAGGACTTAATTCCAACATAAATATTTGGTGGGTGCAAAGGAGATTAATAGGCGTTTGTATGTTTGCCTAAAAGCGCCTAGAGTTCAGTAAAGGAATGACATGTAATAATGAGTAACATGATCAAGTGATCAATATCGTAATGCGTCCTATAATGGGTATAGAAGAAAGAACAACTAGTTCTGTCCCAAAGGACTTTAGGCTTTTAAGACTCTGCGCAAAGGGTACAATTGTACCCACATAGAGAACGGGTGAACCATCGTACCTATGCTCGGGTAAGGGTTGCCTCACGTTCTCCAAGCTTTTCCTAATCTAGCCAGACTATCCATGGAAGGTTCGAATGGTTTCTCGGGTTAGGCTTCCACCATCTTCCCTGTTCCTCGGGTCAGACTTCCATCATCTTCTCAGTGCCAACCACCCTTGTCAGTTCAACGGACAAACCGATCGTAATCAGTTACTCGGTTTACCACCCCCATTTATGGTATGTGGTTTGTATAGGTGGTTACTAGGACTCACTATCCCAATAAATGGTCCTTAACTGTTCCACGAGCTACGTCACTTGGGATCCCACACTCACAGTGACCTACCCCTCGCTTGAGCAAGATTAGCCAAATTGATCATCAAGTTCATATATCAAGATTAGGTTGAGTCCTTAATCAATATTAGGGAAGATACACAAGTTATAACCCTCATTCATTTTTATAGTTAATTAACCCGGTGTAGCATCCTACACGCGCAAGCATGAGTTCCTTTCTCATACTTGACTTCTACCGTTACTAAGCAAGTAAGCAATTAAACGTTATCAACCCATTGATTAAAGAAGGCTCTAATCAATTAGTGAGTAGTTCTAACTTAGTGAAGCATCATTAAGTTATTACTCATATTCAAATGAAACAGATACTCATAATGAGACAAGTAGTAAGTATCCAAAATAGGGTTCATAGTAGTGGGGTGCTTGCCTGTTGAATGAACAAGGTTCCCATAGTTTGGAATACCACTGGACGTCTCTCCAATATCGCGTACCTATATGTATGTCCACGTATGAGATACTTATGTATGCATGACATTATATGAAACATGCAAGAGAGAGTTGAGAGTACAAGATATGAGATGTCATGCAATGATATTTATTTAAGTTGGTTCTAGTGTTACAGAGTGAGTGTTTAGGTATACACTACTGTCGATTTGTGTTATCGGATAGTCCGGCATGAATGTCGGACGGTCCAGTGGTTCTGGGACTTAGTGGAAAAAAGACACTCTAGGAACATCGGAGTCTCCGGTATAGGATCGGACCCTCCGATATTAGGTCAATGCTCTCAGGAACCTCTTTGTATTTGGTTTATAATTTAAAATGCATTATTTGAGTCAAAAATAAAGTATTCATTTTAGTGTCAAATTTATATCTAAATGATAAAGAATATTTTAAGAAACACAACGAAACTTGTTTTATAATTTTTGGAGCTTAAATGCATATTCTAAGAATTTTATAAGTTTGGGCTGTGCGACTATGCAGACTTTATAAGACACTCCGCCGATGTGACGGAACATTTCGATAAAGCCTTCCGCCAACTGACGGAACCTTCCGTCAAATCAAGATGCTCTCGGGTTTGCCTATAATTCAACGGACAGTCCGCCAAACGACGGATCATCCGTCAAAATGATGAACTACAGTTGTGCAAAGATGTAGAGATCGATTCTCGGGGTATTCGGGCTCCAAATTAAGTGTGGTTTGTTTCTATGGCTTTCTAGTGATGTAGGGAAGCTTCTGCAAGTGATGCATGTGTCATGCATGGTGGTTGTGGAGCTCGACCCCATCCATGGTGGTGGTGGCCATGGATGAGAGAGAAAGCTTTTGGGAATGGCCATGGGAGGTGGGGAAGATGGCTGTGGACTTCGGGGATGTGCTCACCATGTCTTGGGTGACCTACAACAGCAGCAGCTGGACCAGGAACACAGCACGGAAGGAGATCGAGCTTCGGGCGTCCTCCATGCTTGAGATTGAAGAAGGTGCTTGGGTCTCCATCTCCTCCAACTCCGGCGACGTCGAGGGCGTGGAGATGGTGCAGCAGGTCGCCGGCGTCCTCCAGCAGCAAGGGGTGGGCGCCATCCTCCTCCTCTCCTCTTCTTCCTCTTCCTTCCTCTCCTCTCTTCTTCTCCTTTCTCTTCTCTCCTTTCTCTTCCCCTCTCCTTTCTCTGTCTCCTGGCCGTTCACGTGAATGAGAGTGGATGGGAGGGGAGGGCTGGTGCCTTTTGATTTTGAGTACAGATGGCTGACGGGTGGACCTGTGTTGGATATGGGGTGGACAGCGCAACAAATTGCATAGGACAGATGTCACCCGATTCTCACGGACAGTCCGCCGTGAGTGACGGACACTACGTCAGCGCACGAACGCATGTGTGACAGTTGGGCACATGCATGAGACACGTGTCGACCGGTTTTAACGGACAGTCTGCCACGAGCAACGGACAATCCGGTGGCGTGTCTGACCGGCTGACTGACAGTGCATAGGGTTCGACGGGCAGTCCGCCAGTGACGACGGACACTCTGTCAGTGCAGTAAGCATCAATTTATTTTGGAAATGTAGATTTTTAAATGCAGTATATACTCATGATGCTTATGAACTATTATAGCGATTTTCGAGTCGTTATAGTTTTATCGTTGGTTTAGGTGTAGAACTGGTGGTGCAAATTTGGCTAAGCTTGTTAACGTTTGTGCAATCCATTTTGGCCGCTATTGTTTCATGGTATATTAAACAAAAGGTGAGAATTGAGAACCTTAGCCATCAAATAAGGACGTGACGCCAAACAATGCGACTATTGAATATAAGTTTACCCTCCTTCCTATGTTTGCGCGATAACATAACTAAGATCGTGCTGCTACCTAATGTTGGCCATACATTTATGTTTATGAAAGAATTTGAGGTTGCTATGAACTTTGGAGAGACATCTTATAAGACCTTTACAACTTATGAGATGTGGATGCACCATGTGTAAGAAAAGCTGCTATGAGCTATGAGCTATGAGAAAGCTGAAAGCCGTTTGGTTAGAATGGCTGTGAAGCTGTAGGTTTGGTAAGAAATGTCTGTAATGCCCCTGAACTGCTAGGAGAATGCTGACATTCAAATTTATTGTAAAATATTGTTTTGTTCACTAATTCGCATGCAAATTATCATTTTAGAAAGGGTAAATTAATTTTCTTAAAGATTTTCATTCACCATTAACATATGGTCCACATAAATGAAATTATAGAATATTAGGAAAGACATATGGTTCACATAATGATGTCCTTCTTCAACATAACTATCTCTCTCTCGCACTAACCAAAGCATCGGCTATCCTACTGCGAATGGTATTCATGGTGTCCTCATTCTCTCAATCTTGATTGTCATCTTCTTGTGTGTCTATCGTGGCACTGTGTTGTAGCAGGTACTCCTCATCACCATCACATCTATCGAACAACTTGTCTTCCAAATTGATGTCACGAATAAAATTATGCAATGCCATACAAACTAGAATTATATGCTTCTGAGTTCGAGTAGGAAAACTTAGAATGCCCTTCAAAATACGCCACTTCTGCTTCAGGACCCCGAATAAAATAGTTTGAATCTCATATATTGTTGGCAGGGCAGGATGGAAAAGAGTAATAATTGAGTGTGCTCAGCAATTTTGTCCGTAACTGAGCAAAGCAAAACAGGTGAGAACTCTTCATGGCAATTGCCAAATATATTATACATGTCCCTATATATTCTTTGTTTGACAAAAGAATCAAAATGAAGCAGGTCTTAGTGAAATGGATCAATTAATTGTTCTGATGTTAGAGAGAATCTATATCTATATTTTTTGTATATAGTATGCCCAAATTAAAGTACTTTCATTTATTTTCAAACTAAACAATCCAGGAGTACTTTCATTGCAGCCAGTTAATTTTAGTCATTGACTAGTCAAATATTATGATGTCCAACTCCAAATGTCTATCGCATATGACACTTGGATGGACGTAAACCTCCAATTCCCATATATATTTGCTTGGCTAACTATAACAAGTCAAAGCTACAGACTAGCATGTCAGCGTGTTTGGCAAATAATAAAAAGACGAAGCAGTGAACTCACCCTAAAATAGGCCAGCGACAGCGAAAGAGATTTGATGGTCTTGATAGGCTGCAAGAGCTTCAAACAAACTGTATTGTGTTCACTGCCCCCATTTGGTCCTTGGACTCCATATACACAATATGACAAGTCCCCAATGGACTGGAGATGTGGCATCCGACCGAGCTGGACATAGCGTTGCACATACGCATCTCCCAACTTGAGAATCACAAGCCGAGGGGCTGAGATGGTAGCAACTGGCAGGGCACGCGGCATGTAGCGGAAGCAACTGCTCACAACTAGTTGCTTGAGCGCCGCTGCCTCTACGGCGAGCTCCCGCAGGGCACCGTGCTCGACGAGCTCCAGTTGCAGGAGAGATTCGGAATTTATGGCGAGCCTGAGCAGCCCACTGGCGTGCCTGACCTTGAGGACCTGCAAGCGGGGGCAGTGCGGCGTGGAGACGGCGTCGCCGAGCTCGGATGGATTGCAGAACCGGACACGTTCCAGGATGAGGGTGGCAAGCTGGTTGAACACGCCGGATGGCATGGCGACAGGGAGAAACCCTAGGTTGAGGCTGACCGTGTCAGCCTCCTCGAAGCAGGGCACCTCAAAGGGCGTCTTTTTCTTCGTCCTCGACCTCGTCGACGGCATTCCTCCCCGTCTCCGGCGCCTGGTTCACAAAGACTAGGGTGCCGGAGAGGCGACGCGCGGCGGCAGGGAGCCAGACCGCCAAAGACTCCGGCGTGGCGCCTTCGCCACCGAGTTCGAGGTGGCGGAGGCGCAGTTGACTCGCACGTAGGGCGCGGCGGAAGCTGAGGGGCTCGGGGAAGAAGGGCACGCGGAGATCCGGGAGGAGCGTCCACACGGTGCGCCAGCGCCGCGAGAGGACACTGGTCCGAGCTGCGTCTGCGGCATTCCTGAGGGAGAGGAAGATGGTGAGCAGTAGTTCGTCGGGGAGCGCGCTGATTCGGTCCTCCCCGGTGGCGGAGGAAGCCTTGGCGGCGACCTCGCCGCCGCTCAACTCCATGGAAAGGGATCGCCAGATTATTATTTGGATCTGGGGATCTCCAGACTGGGTCACTGGGAGAGGAAAGGGACGAGCTGCATCGAGATCGTACAAGAATTCGATTTCTATTGCTGCGATCGGCTGTGCTTTGTCGTTGCTGGCTCGTGTGCCGCGAGCTTGACTTGGTTCGGTACGAAATACGTGTAATATTTGTATCTTTAAACAAATTTATTAGAAAATTAAATTCAAACATTTTTTTAATAATATTAATTATGTACTATAAATATTAATATTTTTTAAATATATTTAGTTAAATTTGTTTATCAAGAAGAGAAAATGATAAATATTTAGGAACGGAGAGAGTAGCTATAGAGTGGTGTGGCTGCAGCAACCAGTAGCAGCGCTGCAGAAGTACATGTGCATTCAAATACACGATGTCTCCAACAAAATACCGACTCATTTTTGTATCAGGAGAGGTATAATCCAAATCTGAGTATCTTCTTTTCTGGAGACCTAGTAAAAGACCCATTTTTTTATGTCAAACGAGGTATAACCTAAATCTGAGTATTATCTCTCCTAGAGATCTATTTGTAGAAAAGATTCTTTTTTGAGTTTTATTATTGAAGAAGACAAAAATAGATATTGAACCATTTGTCTGTTATATTTTAGGTAACGGTGGTCGGAGGCGAGTCTAAAACCAAGAGATTTGGCCGGCCACTAAACATTTCAGCATGTCCATTGATAATTGTACCCCTTCTATGGTTTATCTTAATATGTAGAAAAAATAAATCTTCTCGGCCAGATCTCAACGAGCGCCTGAGCGCAGCACGCGGCGGTTGCGCCAATAGCCGCGATCGGCACACGTGCCTGGTCAGTCCCAAGACCCGGAGGTCGCCGCAGACCCGAAGCTACCTGCGGCGAAGCACATGGTGGCGGCGCTGTTGACGGATTTTGGGGTAGTGCCCAATCCGTCTCCGTTGGCTACTGATTAAGGACTCGTTCGGTTAAGGTATTATAAGGCCAGGAATCAATTCGGGTAGTAAAACCTTATATAAATTAAAGTAACTGATCCGGCTAGAAATCCGTCCTGAAGTTAGTTCCCGGTCAAACTAACGTGGCCTAAAGGGTCGGGGTGGTTCGCGAGCACACGAGGAAGCTCATCAACCGTTATGAAGGGACAGAGGAGCTGCGGAGGCATGGCGACGGTGGCAGTAGAGGAGGGCCATGCGAGCGAGAAGAGACGGAGAGCGCAACCTGTCCGTGACCCTGCGGCCTTGCTCTCCCGCGCCGCCGTGCCCACTCGTTGCCCCTAGCGAGCCAGTGTAGCGTTGCGAGTGATGTAAGGAACGGAGGGTTCGCGAAGGCTCGAGGTGGGCGAGCTGGACGACTGAGATTAACGGTTTCATCAACAACGCCACAGGAATCGGACGGCTAAGAAATAGTGGGCGACGTGGCCCAATAGATTGCGCGTTTTTTGGCTCAGGTTTTATTAGGCAGAGATGGGCCAAGTTCTAGATATGCTAGCCAGGCCGATTGGGCTCATATGCACAGTAGTTGCTATGAACTTTTAGGAGTAAATTGCACGGCCGGTCTTTAAATTATTTGGCTGATTTTGTCTGGGTCCCCTAAACTATGAAATTGTACTCTTAACTCTCCAATCTACTTAATTCGGTCCATATAAGTCCTAAACAGTTCAGGCGGTGTCAAACAGTCGACGTACCTATCCACGTAGCCGGAGGCGGCGCGGGCGGAGAGCGAGGAGCCTCAGGCTCGGACAGCTGTTTGCGCCTCCGAGCCTACCGCGCAGCAGGACTCCGAGCCTAGAGGTTCTTGTTGACCTCCAGGAAGCGGAGATTCGAGCACGACGCAAGCGACGCCGGGAGCTCCCCCTCGACGCGCCCGGGCACGAGCGAGAGCTCGGTGAGCGCGGACAGCCGGCCCAGCGCTGGGTCCAGCCGCCCCGTCAGCCCCGGAGACCCCGCCCGGGGGTCGCCGAGCGCTAGCGCCGCCACCCGGTGCCCGACGCCGGATGACGCCGTGGCCAGGCCGCGACTGGCCGGGCTCGGCAACTCCCAGTTGCGGCCGGCTGGGCTCGGTGCAGGGGACGACGAGGCGCGACGAGGCGAGGCCGCGGTGATGGCGCAATGTCGAGGTAGGCTGGTGGCCGTTCCGGGTCAACGTCGCGGGGCCTCGGCTCTAGGCTGGCGGCGTAGACGTGGTCGAGCACGACGGCGTCGCGAGGCCGGGCGGCAGACAGCGGCCGGGTACGACCGTGGCTGAGAGCGACCGGCTGGAGGACGAGGCAGCACGGCGAGGAGGTGGCGCGGTGCCTGGCTGCGGCCCTGC